>NW_027100131.1:31278-73905 GCF_031753505.1 Anomalospiza imberbis
AAAATTTGGGAATTTTTAAGGGAAAAAATTGGGGAAAATTGGGAATTTTGGAGGGGAAAAATGGGAAAAAAAGGGAATTGTTGAGAGGAAAATTGGGAATTTTCAGGGGAAAAATTAGAAAAAAATGGAATTTGGGGGGAAAATTGGGAATTTTTGAGGGAAAAAATTGGAAAAAAATGGGAATTTTTTGAGGGGAAAATTTGGGAATTTTTGAGGGAAAAAATTGAGGATTTTTAAAGGGAAAAATTATTAATTTTTGAGAGGAAAAATTGGGGAAAAATTGGGAATTTTTGAGGGAAAAAAAATGGAAAAAATTGGGAATTTTTGAGGGGAAAATTGAGAATTTTGGGGGTAAAAATGGAAAAAAAAAGGAATTTTTGGAAGGAAAATTTGGGAATTTTTGAGGGAAAAAATGGGAAAAAAATGGGAATTTTGGAGGGGAAAAATTGGGAAAGAATTGAAATTTTTGGAGGGAAAAATTGGGAATTTTTGAGGGAAAAAGTGGGAAAAATGGGATTTTTTGGGGGGAAAATTGGAAAAAATTCGGAATTGTTGAGGGGAAAAATGGGAAAAATGGGAATTTTTGAAAGAAAAAAATGGGAGAAAATTGGGAATTTTTGAGGGGAAAAATTGGAATTTTCGAGGGGAAAAATGGGAAAAAATTGGGAATTTTTAAGGGAAAAAAGTGGGGGAAAATAGGAAATTTTGAACGAAAAAATTGGAAAAAATGGGAATTTTTGAGGGAAAAATTGGGAATTTTTAAGGGAAAAAGTTGGGGGAAATTGGGAATTTTTGAGGGGAAAAATTGGGAAAAAATGGGAATTTTTGAGGGAAAAATGGGAAAAAATTGGGAATTTTTGGGGGGAAAATTGGGAATTTTGGGGGTAAAAATTGGAAAAAAGAGGAATTTTTGGAAGCAAAAATTGGGAATTTAAAAGGGAAAACAGTGGGAAAAATGGGAATTTTTTATGGGGAAAAATGGGAAAAAATTGGGAATTTTTGGGGGGAAAATTGGGAATTTTTTAGGGGAAAAAATTGGGAAAAAATGGGAATTTTTGAGGGTAAAAATGGAATTTTTGGGGAGAAATTGGGAATTTTTGAGGGAAAAAAGTGGGAAAAAATTGGAATTTTTGGGGGGAAAATTGGGAATTTTTGAGGGAAAAAATTGGGAATTTTTGAGGGGAAATCTCAGAAAAATTGGGGGAAAAAATTGGGAATTTTTGAGGGCCAAAATGGGAAAAAATTGGGAATTTTTGGGGGAGAAAATTGGGAATTTTTGAGGGGAAAAATTGGAAAAAAATGGGAATTTTTGAGGGGAAAAATTGGGAAAAAATGGGGAATTTTTGAGGGGAAAAATTGGGAAAGAATGGAAATTTTTGGAGGGAAAAATTGGGAATTTTTGAGGGAAAAAAGTGGGGGAAAATGGGAATTTTTGAGGGGAAAATGGGAAAAAATGGGAATTTTTGGGGGGAAAATTGGGAAAAAATTGGGAATTTTGTCGGGGAAAATTGGGAATTTTTAAGGGAAAAAATTGGGGAAAATTGGGAATTTTGGAGGGGAAAAATTGGGAAAAATGGGAATTTTTAAGGGAAAAAAGTGGGGAAAAAATGGAATTTTTTTGGGGAAAAATTGGGAATTTTGGGGGGAAAAATTGGGAAAAAAGAGGAATTTTTGGAAGCAAAAATTGGGAATTTTGGGGGTGAAATTGGGAAAAAAGAGGAATTTTTGGAAGCAAAAATTGGGAATTTTAAAGGGAAAAAATTGGGGAAAAATTGGCATTTTTGAGGAGAAAATTGGGAAAATTTGGGAATTTTTGAGGGAAAAAATTGGAAAAATTTGGGATTTTTTGAGAGGAAAAATGGGAAATTTGAGGGAAAAAAGTGGGAAAAAATGGGAATTTTTGAGGTTAAAAATGGGAATTTTTGGGGGTGAAAATTGGGAATTTTTGGGGGGAAATTTGGGAATTTTTGAGGGGAAAAAGTGGGAAAAAATGGGAATTTTTAGGTTAAAAATGGGAATTTTTGAGGTTAAAAATGGGAATTTTTGGGGGGAAAATGGAGAATTTTTGAGGGGAAAAAAGTGGGAATGAGTAAGGAAAAATTGGGAAAAATTGGGAATTTTTGAGGGGAAAAATGGGAAAAAATTGGGAATTTTTGAGGGGAAAAAATGGGAAAGAATGGAATTTTTGGAGGGAAATTGTGGGAATTTTTAAGGGAAAAATTGGAGAAAATTGGGAATTTGGAGGGAAAATTGGGAATTTTTGAAGGAAAAAAATGGGAAAAATGGGAATTTTTGGAGGGAAAATTTGGGAATTTTTTAGGGGAAAAATTGGAAAAATTGGGAATTGTTGAGGGGAAAAATGGGAATTTTTGGGGGGAAAAATGGGAATTTTTGGGGGGAAAAATTGGGGAAAAAATAGGAATTTTTGAAGGAAAAAAGTCGGGAAAATGGGAATTTTTTGGGGAAAAAATTGGAATTTTTGAGGGGAAAATTGAGGATTTTTAAAGGGAAAAATTATTAATTTTTGAGAGGAAAAATTGGGAAAAATTGGGAATTTTTGAGGGAAAAAAAATGGAAAAAATTGGGAATTTTGAGGGGAAAATTGAGAATTTTGGGGGTAAAATTGGAAAAAAAAAGGAATTTTTGGAAGGAAAATTTGGGAATTTTTGAGGGAAAAAATGGGAAAAAAATGGGAATTTTGGAGGGGAAAATTGGAGAAGAATTGAAATTTTTGGAGGGGAAAATTGGGAATTTTTGAGGGAAAAAGTGGGAAAAATGGGATTTTTTGGGGGGAAAATTGGAAAAAATTCGGAATTGTTGAGGGGAAAATGGGAGAAAATGGGAATTTTTGAAAGAAAAAAATGGGAGAAAATTGGGAATTTTTGAGGGGAAAAATTGGAATTTTTCGAGGGGAAAAATGGGAAAAAATTGGGAATTTTTAAGGGAAAAAAGTGGGGAAAAATAGGAAATTTTGAACGAAAAATTGGAAAAAAATGGGAATTTTTGAGGGAAAATTGGGAATTTTTAAGGGAAAAAGTTGGGGAAAATTGGGAATTTTTGAGGGGAAAATTGGGAAAAAATGGGAATTTTTGAGGGGAAAAATGGGAAAAAATTGGGAATTTTTGGGGGGGAAAATTGGGAATTTTGGGGGTAAAATTGGGAAAAAGAGGAATTTTTGGAAGCAAAATTGGGAATTTAAAAGGGAAAACAGTGGGAAAAATGGGAATTTTTTATGGGGAAAAATGGGAAAAATTGGGAATTTTTGGGGGGAAATTGGGAATTTTTTAGGGGAAAAAATTGGGAAAAATGGGAATTTTTGAGGGTAAAAATGGGAATTTTTGGGAGGAAATTGGGAATTTTTGAGGGAAAAAGTGGGAAAAAATTGGAATTTTTGGGGGGAAAATTGGGAATTTTTGAGGGAAAAAATTGGGAATTTTGAGGGGAAATCTCAGAAAAATTGGGAATTTTTGAGGGGAAAAATTGGAAAAATTGGGAATTTTTGAGGGCCAAAATGGGAAAAAATTGGGAATTTTTGGGGAGAAAATTGGGAATTTTTGAGGGGAAAAATTGGAAAAAAATGGGAATTTTTGAGGGGAAAAATTGGGAAAAAATGGGAATTTTTGAGGGGAAAAATTGGGAAAGAATGGAAATTTTTGGAGGGAAAAATTGGGAATTTTTGAGGGAAAAAAGTGGGGGAAAATGGGAATTTTTGAGGGAAAATGGGAAAAAATGGGAATTTTTGGGGGGAAAATTGGGAAAAATTGGGAATTTTGTCGGGAGGAAAATTGGGAATTTTAAGGGAAAAAAATTGGGGAAAATTGGGAATTTTGGAGGGGAAAAATTGGGAAAAAATGGGAATTTTTAAGGGAAAAAAGTGGGGAAAAAATGGAATTTTTTTGGGGGAAAAATTGGGAATTTTGGGGGAAAAATTGGGAAAAAAGAGGAATTTTTGGAAGCAAAAATTGGGAATTTTGGGGGTGAAATTGGGAAAAAAGAGGAATTTTTGGAAGCAAAAATTGGGAATTTTAAAGGGAAAAAATTGGGGAAAAATTGGGCATTTTTGAGGAGAAATTGGGAAAATTTGGGAATTTTTGAGGGAAAAAATTGGAAAAATTTGGGATTTTTTGAGAGGAAAAATGGGAAATTTTGAGGGAAAAAAGTGGGAAAAAATGGGAATTTTTGAGGTTAAAAATGGGAATTTTTGGGGTGAAAATTGGGAATTTTTGGGGGGAAATTTGGGAATTTTTGAGGGAAAAAGTGGGAAAAAATGGGAATTTTTAGGTTAAAAATGGGAATTTTTGAGGTTAAAAATGGGAATTTTTGGGGGGAAAATGGAGAATTTTGGAGGGGAAAAAAGTGGGAATGAGTAAGGAAAAATTGGGAAAAATTGGGAATTTTTGAGGGGAAAAATGGGAAAAATTGGGAATTTTTGAGGGGAAAAAATGGGAAAGAATGGGAATTTTTGGAGGGAAAATTTGGGAATTTTTAAGGGAAAAAATTGGAGAAAATTGGAATTTGGAGGGAAAATTGGGAATTTTTGAAGGAAAAAAATGGGGAAAAATTGGGAATTTTTGGAGGGAAAATTTGGGAATTTTTTAGGGGAAAAATTGGAAAAAATTGGAATTGTTGAGGGGAAAAATGGGAATTTTTGGGGGGAAAAATGGGAATTTTTGGGGGGAAAAATTGGGAAAAAATAGGAATTTTTGAAGGAAAAAAGTCGGGAAAATGGGAATTTTTTGGGGAAAAAATTGGGAATTTTTGAGGGGAAATTGAGGATTTTTAAAGGGAAAATTATTAATTTTTGAGAGGAAAAATTGGGAAAAATTGGGAATTTTTGAGGGGAAAAAATGGAAAAAATTGGGAATTTTTGAGGGGAAAATTGGGAAAAATTGGGGAAAATGGAATTGTTGAGAGGAAAATTGGGAATTTTTCAGGGCAAAATTAGAAAAAAATGGAATTTTTGGGCTAAAGTTTGGGAATTTCTGAGGGGAAAATTGAGAATTTTGGGGGTAAAATTGGAAAAAAAAAGGAATTTTTTGGGGAAAAAATGGGGAATTGTTGAGGGGAAGAATTGGAAAAAATTGGGAATTTTTAAGGGAAAAATTGGGAAAAAAAGGGAATTTTTGATGGAAAAAATTGGAAAAAATTGGGAATTTCTGAGGGGAAAAATTTAGAAAAATTGGGAATTTTTGAGGGAAAAAAATTGGGATTTTGGGGGGAAAATTTAGAAAAATTGGGAATTTTTTAGGGGAAAAATGGGAAAAAATTGGGAATTTTTGAGGGGAAAAATTTAGAAAAATTGGGAAATTTTTAGGGGAAAAATGGGAAAAAATTGGGAATTTTTGAGGGAAAAAATGGGAAAAAATTGGGAATTTTTGAGGGGAAAAATGGGAAAAATTGGGAATTTTTTGGGGGAAAATTGGGAATTTTTGAGGGGAAAAAGTGGGAAAAATGGGAATTGTTGAAGGGAAAAATGGGAATTTTTCAGGGGAAAAATTAGAAAAAAAATGGAATTTTTGGGGGGAAAATTGGGAATTTTTGAAGGAAAAAAAGTGGGAAAAATGGGAATTTTTTGGGGAAAAATTGGGAATTTTGGGGGAAAAATTGGGAAAGAATGGAAATTTTTGGAAGGAAAAATTGGGAATTTTTGAGGGAAAAAATTGGGAATGAGTAAGGAAAATTTGGGAATTTTTGAGGGAAAAAATGGGAAAAAAATGGGAATTTTGGAGGGGAAATATTGGGAAATAATTGAAATTTTTGGAGGGAAAAATTGGGAATTTTTGAGGGAAAAAATGGGAAAAATTGGGGAATTTTTAAGGGAAAAAAGTGGGGGAAAATGGGATTTTTTTGGGAAAAAATTGGGAATTTTGGGGAAAAATTGGGAAAAAAGAGGAATTTTTGCAAGGAAAAATTGGGAATTTTTGAAAGAAAAAAATGGGAAAAAATGGGAATTTTTGGAAGGAAAAATTGGGAATTTTTAAGGGAAAAAATTGGGAAAAATTGGGAATTTTGGAGGGGAAAAATGGGAAAAAAAGGGAATTGTTGAGAGGAAAATTGGGAATTTTCAGGGGAAAAATTAGAAAAAAATGGAATTTTTGGGGGGAAAATTGGGAATTTTTGAGGGAAAAAATTGGAAAAAAATGGGAATTTTTGAGGGGAAAATTTGGGAATTTTTGAGGGAAAAAATTGGGAATTTTAAAGGGAAAAATTGGGAATTTTTGAGGCGAAAAATGGGGGAAAATTTGGGAATTTTTGAAAGAAAAAAATGGGAAAAAATTGGGAATTTTTGAGGGGAAAAATTTGAAAAAATGGGAATTTTTAAGGGGAATTTTCGGGAAAAAATGGGATTTTTTTGGGAAAAAATTGGGAATTTTGGGGGAAAAAATTGGGAAAAAAGAGGAATTTTATGGGCTTTAGGGAATTTGTTGAGCTTTAGGGGATTTTTTGAGATTTTTGGGAATTTATGGGATTTTTTTTTTTTTTTGGGAAGAATTCCCACCCGGAAAGGGGCGAGCCGCCGGATTTGGGGATTTTTACGGGATTTATTGGGAACGTTTGGATCCGAGGCTTTTCCCGGCCGGAAAATCCCAGGGTTTGTTGTTCCCGGGGTTCGTGGGGTGGGGACTGGCGCTGCTGGACAACCGTGCCTCAGTTTCCCTTTGGAATTGCAGGGTTCCTGGGGCCCCTTCCTGATATTCCAACCGCATTCCTGATTTTCCCAATCCCATTCAAATATCCCAATCCCTTTCTCTATATCCCAGTCCTCATGCCCGAATATCCCAGATCCCATTCCCAGTTCCCGTTCCCAGTTCCCAATCCCAGTTCCCGTTCCCAGTTCCATTCCCAGTTCCCAATCCCGTTCCCAGTTCCCAATCCCAATCCCAGTTCCCAATCCCAGTTCCCAATCCCAGATCCCAATCCCAGTTCCCGTTCCCAGTTCCCGTTCCCAGTTCCATTCCCAGTTCCCATTCCCAGTTCCCAGTTCCCGTTCCCAGGTCCCAATCCCAGTTCACATTCCCAGTTCCCAATCCCAGTTCCCAATCCCAGTTCCCAATCCCAGTTCCCATTCCCAGTTCCATTCCCAGTTCCCATTCCCAGTTCCCATTCCCAGTTCCCAATCCCATTCCCAGTTCCCATTCCCAGTTCCCGTTCCCAGTTCCCAATCCCATTCCCAGTTCCCAATCCCAGTTCCATTCCCAGTTCCCAATCCCAGTTCCCGTTTCCAGTTCCCAATCCCATTCCCAGTCCCAGTTCCCATTCCCAGTTCCCATTCCCAGTTCCCATTCCCAGTTCCCAATCCCAGTTCCCAATCCCAGTTCCCATTCCCAGTTCCCATTCCCAGTTCCCAATCCCATTCCCAGTTCCAGTTCCCATTCCCAGTTCCAAATCCCAGTTCCCATTCCCAGTTCCCAGTTCCCAGTTCCCGTTCCCAGTTCCCAATCCCAGTTCACATTCCCAGTTCCCAATCCCATTCCCAGTTCCCATTCCCAGTTCCCATTCCCAGTTCCCAGTTCCCGTTCCCAGTTCCCAACCCCATTCCCAGTTCCCAATCCCAGTTCCCAATCCCATTCCCAGTTCCCAATCCCATTCCCAGTTCCCAATCCCATTCCCAATCCATTCCCAGTTCCCATTCCCAGTTCCTAATCCCATTCCCAGTTCCCAGTTCCCATTCCCAGTTCCCAATCCCAGTTCCCATTCCCAGTTCCCAGTTCCCAGTTCCCGTTCCCAGTTCCCAATCCCAGTTCACATTCCCAGTTCCCAATCCCATTCCCAGTTCCCAATCCCAGTTCCCCATTCCCATTCCCAGTTCCCGATCCATTCCCAGTTCCCAATCCATTCCCAGTTCCCAATCCCAGTTCCATTCCCAGTTCCCAATCCCAGTTCCCGTTTCCAGTTCCCAATCCCAGTTCCCATTCCCAGTTCCCAGTTCCCATTCCCAGTTCCATTCCCAGTTCCCATTCCCAGTTCCCAGTTCCCATTCCCAGTTCCCGTTCCCAGTTCCCAATCCCATTCCCAGTTCCCGTTCCCAGTTCCCAATCCCGTCCCAGTTCCCGTTCCCAGTTCCCATTCCCAGTTCCCAATCCCAGTTCCCAATCCCAGTTCCCAATCCCAGTTCCATTCCCAGTTCCCAATCCCATTCCCAGTTCCCAATCCCAGTTCCCAATCCAGTTCCCAATCCCAGTTCCATTCCCAGTTCCCAATCCCAGTTCCCAATCCCATTCCCAGTTCCCAATCCCAATCCCAGTTCCCAATCCCATTCCCAGTTCCCAATCCCATTCCCAGTTCCCAATCCCCAATCCCAGTTCCCAATCCCAATCCCAGTTCCCAATCCCAATCCCAGTTCCCAATCCCAATCCCAGTTCCCAATCCTATTCCCAGTTCCCATTCCCAATCCCAGTTCCCATTCCCAATCCCAGTTCCCAATCCCATTCCCAGTTCCCAATCCCATTCCTGATAATCTAATCCCATTTCCAGTTCCCAATCCCAGTTCCCATTCCCAGTTCCCAATCCCAGTTCCCAGTTCCCAATCCCATTCCCAGTTCCCAATCCCATTCCCGGTTTTCCCTCTGTTCCCATTCCCGGTTTTCCCATTCTCACCGTTCCCATTCCCACCGTTCCCATTCCCACCATTCCCATTCCGGTTTTCCTCTGTTCCCATTCCCGGTTTTCCCACCGTTCCCATTCCCGGTTTTCCTCTGTTCCCATTCCCGGTTTTCCTGCTGTTCCCATTCCCGGTTTTCCTGCTGTTCCCATTCTCGGGTTTCCCATTCCCACCGTTCCCGTTCCCAGTTTTTCCCGGTTTCCCATTCCCGGTTTTCCCATTCCCACTGTTCCCATTCCCACCGTTCCGATTCCCACCGTTCCCATTCCCGGTTTTCCCTCTGTTCCCGTTCCCGGTTTTCCCTCTGTTCCCGTTCCCGGTTTCCCCTCTGTTCCCGTTCCCGCTGTTCCCGTTCCCGGTTTTCCCTCTGTTCCCATTCCCGGTTTTCCCTCTGTTCCCATTCCCGGTGTTCCTGCCGTTCCCATTCCCGTTTTCCCCATTCCCGTTCCCATTCCCGCTGTTCCCGCTTCTGTTTCCATTCTGGGTTTTCCCGTTCCCGCTGTTCCCATTCCCGGTTTTCCCTCTGTTCCCGTTCCCGGTGTTCCGATTCCCGGTTTTCCCTCTGTTCCCGTTCCCGGTTTTCCCTCTGTTCCCATTCCCGGTTTTCCCTCTGTTCCCGTTCCCGCTGTTCCCATTCCCGGTTTTCCCTCTGTTCCCATTCCCGGTTTTCCCTCTGTTCCCGTTCCCGGTTTCCCCTCTGTTCCCGGTTTTCCCGCTGTTCCCGTTCCCGGTTTTCCCTCTGTTCCCGTTCCCGCTGTTCCCATTCCCGGTTTTCCCTCTGTTCCCGTTCCCGCTGTTCCCGTTCCCGGTTTTCCATCTGTTCCCATTCCCGGTTTCCCCTCTGTTCCCGTTCCCGCTGTTCCCATTCCCGTTTTTCCCTCTGTTCCCGGTTTTCCCTCTGTTCCCTCTGTTCCCGGTTTCCCCTCTGTTCCCGGTTTTCCCGCTGTTCCCGTTCCCGGTTTCCCCTCTGTTCCCGTTCCCGGTTTTCCCTCTGTTCCCGGTTTCCCCTCTGTTCCCATTCCCGGTTTTCCCTCTGTTCCCGGTTTTCCCTCTGTTCCCGTTCCCGGTTTTCCCTCTGTTCCCGGTTTCCCCTCTGTTCCCGTTCCCGCTGTTCCCGTTCCCGGTTTTTTTTCCGCCGCCCGCGGGCGGAGCCGCTCCCGGAGCCGCCCCCGCCGCCGGCTCCGCTCCCGCGGCAGCAGCGCCATGTACGGTACGGCACGGGCCGGGAAACCCAACCGGGGCGGAACCGGGGCGGAACCGGGGCAGAACCGGGGCAGAGCCGGGGCACAGCCGGGGCACAGCCGGGGCACAGCCGTGGCAGAGCCGGGGCAGAACCGGGGCAGAGCCGGGGCAGAACCGGGACAGAGCCGGGGCAGAACCGGGGCGGAACCGGGGCGGAACCGGGGCACAGCCGGGGCAGAACCGGGGCAGAGCCGGGGCAGAGCCGGGAGCCGCCCGCATCCCCGGGAATCCCCGGGAATCGCCGGGAATCGCCGGGAAGGGGGGCGGGAACTGCGGGAACGCGGCCGCGGCCCCGCCGCCGGAGCATCCCCGGGAGGGACCCAAAAATCACCGGGAAAAGCCCAAAAAAATCACCGGGAGAGACCCAAAAATCACCGGAGGGACCCGAAAATCACCGGGAAAAGCCCAAAAATCACCGGGAGGGACCCCAAAATCACCGGGAAAACCCCAAAAATCACTGGGAGAGACCCAAAAATCACCGGGAGGGACCCGAAAATCACCGGGGAAAACGCCAAAAATCACCGGAAAAGCCCAAAAATCACCGGGAGGGACCACAATATCACCGAGAGGGACCCAAAAATCACCGGGAAACCCCAAAAATCACCGGGAGGGACCCGAAAATCACCGGGGAAAACGCCAAAAATCACCGGGAGGGACCCAAAAATCACCGGCAGGGGCCCCAAAATCACCGAGAGGGACCAAAAATCACCGGGAAACCCCAAAAATCACCGGGAGGGACCCGAAAATCACCGGGGGAAAACGCCAAAAATCACCGGGAGGAAACCTCAAAAATCACCGGCAGGGGCCCCAAAATCACCGGGAGGGGACCCAAACATCCCTGGGAAACCCCAAAAATTACAGGGAGGGACCCGAAAATCACCGGGAGGGACCCCAAAATCACCGGGAGGGACCCCAAATATCACCGGGAAACGCCAAAAATCACCGGGAAACCCCCAAAAATCACCGGGAGAGACCCCAATATCACCGAGAGGGGACCCAAAAATCACCGGGAAACCCCAAAAATCACCGGGAGGGACCCAAAATCACTGGGAAAACCCCAAAAATCACCGGGAGGGACCCGAAAATCACCGGGAAAGGCCCAAAAATCACCGGAAAACCCCAAAAATCACCGGGAGGGACCCGAAAATCACCGGGAGAGACCCAAAAATCACCGGGAGGGACCCAAAAATCACCGGGAAACCCCAAAAATCACCGGGAGGGACCAAAAATCACCGGGAGAGACCCAAAAATCACCGGGAGGGACCCAAAAATCACCGGGAGAGACCCAAAAATCACCGGCAGGGGCCCCAAAATCACCGGGAGGGACCCGAAAATCACCGGGAAAAGCCCAAAAATCACTGGGAGAGACCCAAAAATCACCGGCAGGGGCCCCAAAGTCACCGGGAGGGACCCAAACATCCCTGGGAAACCCCAAAAATTACAGGGAGGGACCCGAAAATCACCGGGAAAAGCCCAAAAATCACCGGAGAGACCCCAAAAATCACCGGGAAAACCCCCAAATATCACTGGGAAAACCCCAAAAATCACTGGGAAAACGCCAAAAATCACCGGGAAAACCCCAAAAATCACCGGGAGGGACCCAAATATCACCGGGACGGACCCAAAATCACCGGGAAACCCCAAAAATCACCGGGGAAAACCCCAAAAATCACCGGGGAAACGCCAAAAATCACCGGGAAACGCCCAAAAATCACCGGGAGAGACCCAAAAATCCCCGGGAGAGACCCCAAAATCCCCGGGAGGGACCCAAACATCCCTGGGAAACCCCAAAAATTACAGGGAGGGACCCGAAAATCACCAGGAGAGACCCCAAAATCACCGGGGAAAACCCCAAAAATCACCGGGGAAAACCCCAAAAATCACCGGCAGGGGCCCCCAAAATCCCGGGAGAGACCCCAAAAATCACCGAGAAACCCCAAAAATCCCTGGGAGAGACCCAAAAATCACCGGGAGAGACCCCAAAAAACCACCGGGAAACCCCAAAAATCCCCGGGAGGGACCCAAATATCACCGGGGAAACCCCAAAATTTATGGGGTGGGATCGATTTGGGAACCCCGAAACCTCAGAGAAATCCCAAAACCTGCAGGGAACCCCAAAAAACCCCAGGTAACCCCAAAATCCCTGAGAAACCCCAAAATTTGTGGAGTGGGAATGGTTTGGGAACCCCAAAATCCGTGGGAATCCACCAAAATCCCGGGAAATCCCAAATTTATGGGGTGGGATCGGTTTGGGAACCCCAAAATCCCCGGGAAATCCCAAATTTACAGGGTGGGATCGGTTTGGGATCCCCAAAATCCACGGGAAATCCCAAATTTCTGGGGTGGGATCGGTTTGGGATCCCCAAAATCCGCGGGAAATCCCAAATTTATGAGTTGGGATCGGTTTGGGAACCCCAAAATCCCCGGGGAAATCCCAAATTTACGGGGTGGGATCAGTTTGGGATCCCCAAAATCCCCGGGAAATCCCAAATTTACGGGATGGGATCGGTTTGGGAACCCCAAAATCCGCAGGAAATCCCAAATTTATGGGGTGGGATCGGTTTGGGAACCCCAAAATCCGCGGGAAATCCCAAATTTACGGGGGTGGGATCGGTTTGGGAACCCCAAAATCCCCGGGAATTCCCAAATTTATGGGTTGGGATCGGTTTGGGATCCCCAAAATCTCCAGAAAATCCCAAATTTACGGGGTGGGATCGGTTTGGGATCCCCAAAATCTCCAGAAAATCCCAAATTTACGGGGTGGGATCGGTTTGGGATCCCCAAAATCCGTGGGAAATCCCAAATTTATGGGGTGGGTTCGGTTTGGGATCCCCAAAATCCCCGGGGAAACCCCAAATTTATGGGGTGGGATCGGTTTGGGATCCCCAAAATCCGTGGGAAATCCCAAATTTATGGGGTGGGATCGGTTTGGGAACCCCAAAATCCGCGGGAAATCCCAAATTTATGGGGTGGGATCGGTTTGGGATCCCCAAAATCCACAGGAAATCCCAAATTTACGGGGTGGGATCGGTTTGGGAACCCCAAAATCACCGGGAAATCCCAAATTTATGGGGTGGAATCGGTTTGGGATCCCCAAAATCCCTGGGGAATCCCAAATTTATGGGGTGGGATCGGTTTGGGAACCCCAAAATCCGCGGGAAATCCCAAATTTATGGGGTGGGATCGGTTTGGGATCCCCAAAATCCGTGGGGAATCCCAAATTTATGGGGGTGGGATCGGTTTGGGATCCCCAAAATCTCCAGGAAATCCCAAATTTATGGGGTGGGATCGGTTTGGGAACCCCAAAATCCCTGGAAAATCCCAAATTTATGGGGTGGGATCGGTTTGGGAACCCCAAAATCCCGGGAAATCCCAAATTTATGGGGTGGGATCGGTTTGGGATCCCCAAAATCCCCGGGAAATCCCAAATTTATGAGGTGGGATCGGTTTGGGATCCCGAAAATCCACGGTAAATCCCAAATTTACGGGGTGGGATCAGTTTGGGATCCCCAAAATCCCCGGGAAATCACAAATTTTTGGGGTGGGATCGGTTTGGGAACCCCAAAATCCCCGGGACATCCCAAATTTATGGAGTGGGATCGGTTTGGGAACCCCAAAATCCCCGGGACATCCCAAATTTATGGGGTGGGATCGGTTTGGGATCCCCCAAAATCCCCGGGAAATCCCAAATTTACGGGGTGGGATCGGTTTGGGATCCCCAAAATCCCCGGGAAATCCCAAATTTACGGGGTGGGATCGGTTTGGGATCCCCAAAATCCGCAGGAAATCCCAAATTTATGGGGTGGGATCGGTTTGGGAACCCCAAAATCCCCGGGACATCCCAAATTTACGGGGTGGAATCGGTTTGGGAACCCCAAAATCCGCGGGACATCCCAAATTTATGGAGTGGGATCGGTTTGGGAACCCCAAAATCCCCGGGACATCCCAAATTTATGGGGTGGGATCGGTTTGGGATCCCCAAAATCCCCGGGAAATCCCAAATTTATGGGGTGGGGATCGGTTTGGGATCCCCAAAATCCGCGGGAAATCCCAAATTTATGGGGTGGGATCGGTTTGGGATCCCCAAAATCCGCAGGAATTCCCAAATTTATGGGGTGGGATCGGTTTGGGAACCCCAAAATCCCCGGGAAATCCCAAATTTATGGGGTGGGATCGGTTTGGGATCCCCAAAATCCGTGGGAAATCCCAAATTTATGGGGTGGGATCGGTTTGGGATCCCCAAAATCCGCGGGAAATCCCAAATTTATGGGGTGGGATCGGTTTGGGATCCCCAAAATCCGTGGGAAATCCCAAATTTATGGGGTGGGATCGGTTTGGGAACCCCAAAATCCCTGGGGAATCCCAAATTTATGGGGTGGGATCGGTTTGGGATCCCCAAAATCCGCGGGAAATCCCAAATTTATGGGGTGGGATCGGTTTGGGATCCCCAAAATCCGCGGGAAATCCCAAATTTATGGGGTGGGATCGGTTTGGGATCCCCAAAATCCCCGGGAAATTCCAAATTTATGGGGTGGGATCGGTTTGGGATCCCCAAAATCCCCGGGAAATCCCAAATTTATGGGGTGGGATCGGTTTGGGATCCCCAAAATCCCCGGGGAAATCCCAAATTTATGAGTTGGGATCGGTTTGGGAACCCCAAAATCCGCGGGAAATCCCAAATTAATGGGGTGGGATCGGTTTGGGTTCCCCAAAATCCGCAGGAAATCCCAAATTTACAGGGTGAGATCGGTTTGGAACCCCAAAATCCCGTGAAATCCCAAATTTATGGGGTGGGATCGGTTTGGGATCCCCAAAATCCACAGGAAATCCCAAATTTATGGGGTGGGATCGGTTTGGGATCCCCAAAATCCCCGGGAAATCCAAAATTTATGTGGTGGGATCGGTTTGGGAACCCCAAAATCCCTGGGGAATCCCAAATTTATGGGGTGGGATCGGTTTGGGATCCCCAAAATCCGCGGGAAATCCCAAATTTATGGGGGTGGGATCGGTTTGGGAACCCCAAAATCCCCGGGAAATCCCAAATTTACGGGGTGGAATCGGTTTTGGGAACCCCAAAATCCGCGGGAAATCCCAAATTTATGGGGTGGGATCGGTTTGGGAACCCCAAAATCCGCGGGAAATCCCAAATTAATGGGGTGGGATCGCTTTGGGAGCCCCAAAATCCCCGGAAAATCCCAAATTTACGGGGTGGGATCGATTTGGGATCCCAAAATCCGCGGGAAATCCCAAATTTATGGGGTGGGATCGCTTTGGGAACCCCGAAATCCCCGGGAAATCCCAAATTTATGGGGTGGGATCGGTTTGGGATCCCCAAAATCCGCGGGGAAATCCCAAATTTATGGGGTGGGATCGGTTTGGGATCCCCAAAATCCGCGGGGGAAATCCCAAATTTATGGGGTGGGATCGGTTTGGGAACCCCAAAATCCGTGGGGAAATCCCAAATTGATGGGGTGGGATCGGTTTGGGAACCCCAAAATCCCCGGGAAATCCCAAATTTATGGGGTGGGATCGGTTTGGGATCCCCAAAATCTCCAGAAAATCCCAAATTTCTGGGGTGGGATCGGTTTGGGATCCCCAAAATCTCCAGAAAATCCCAAATTTCTGGGGTGGGATCGGTTTGGGGTTTCGGAGCCCCGGATTTTCGGGGTTTTGGGGGCATTTTGGGGCATTTTGGGATTATTTGAGAAATGGGGAAATTCTCTGGGAAAATCCAAGGATTTGGGGTTTTTTTTGGGAGGGTTTTCCGGGATTTTGGGGTCGTTTTCTGGGATTTTGGGGATATTTTCTGGAATTCTGGGGTTGTTTTCTGGGATTTTGGGGATATTTTCTGGAATTTTGGGGTTGTTTTCTGGGATTTTGGGGATATTTTCTGGAATTTTGGGGTCGTTTTCTGGGATTTTGGAGATATTTTCTGGAATTTTGGGGTTGTTTTCTGGGATTTTGGGGATATTTTCTGGAATTTTGGGGTTGTTTTCTGGGATTTTGGGGTTGTTTTCTGGGATTTTGGGGTCGTTTTCTGGAATTTTGGGGTTATTTTCTGGGATTTTGGGGTGTTTTCTGGGATTTTGGGGATATTTTCTGGAATTTTGGGGTTGTTTTCTGGGATTTTGGGGATATTTTCTGGGATTTTGGGGATATTTTCTGGAATTTTGGGGTTGTTTTCTGGGATTTTGGGGTTATTTTCTGGGATTTGGAGGTTTTTGGTAGGATTCGGGTTTTTTTTTTGGGGTGGGATTTGGGGAATTTCCTTGTGGGGTTTCGGGAATTTTTGGAGTGGGATTTTGGGGTTACTTGTGGGGTGGGAGGTTCCCCAAGATTGGGGCCAAATCCGGGGTTTTGGGGCCGAATTCCAGGATTTTGGGGCTAAATCCGGGGTTTTGGGGCTGAATTCCAGGATTTTGGGGCCCAATTCCAGGATTTTGGGGCGGATTCTGGGGTTTTGGGGCCGAATTCCAGGATTTTGGGGATAAATCCGGGGTTTTGGGGCGGATTCTGGGGTTTTAGGGCCGAATTCCAGGATTTTGGGGCCGAATCCCAAGATTTTGGGGCCCAATTCCAGGATTTTGGGGCTAAATCCGGGGTTTTGGGGCCGAATTCCAGGATTTTGGGGCTGAATCCGGGGGTTTTAGGGCCGAATTCCAGGATTTTGGGGCCGAATTCCAGGATTTTGGGGCTGAATCCGGGGGTTTTGGGGCCAAATCCGGGAAATTTGGGGCTGAATTCCAAGATTTTGGGGTAGATTTCAGGATTTTGGGGCCGAATCCAGGGATTCTGGGGGGGAATCTGGGTATTTTGGGGTCAAATCGGGTGGTTTTGGGGCCAAATCTGGGAATTTTGGGGCAGAATTCCAGAATTTTGGGGTAGATTCCAGGATTTTGGGGTAGATTTCAGGATTTTGGGGTAAAATTCGGGGATTTTGGAGCCAAATCCGGGGTTTTCTGACCAAAATTGGGGATTTTGGGGCCAAATCTGGGGGGTTTGAGGTGAAATTCTGGGGTTTTGGGGTCAAATCCAGAATTTTGGGGCCGAATTCGCGGATTTTGCTGCCAAATTCCAGGATTTTGGGGCTGAATCCGGGGTTTTTGGGGTGGATTCTGGGGTTTTATGGCTGAATTCCAGGATTTTGGAGCCGAATTCCAAGATTTCGGGGTAGATTTCAGGATTTTGGGGCCGAATCCAGGGATTCTGGGGAGGAATCTGGGTATTTTAGGGCTAAATCCGGTGGTTTTGGGGCCAAATCTGGGAATTTTGGGGCTGAATTCCAGGATTTTGCTGCCAAATTCCTGGAATTTGGGGCCAAATCCGGAATTTTGGGACCAAATTCCAGGATTTTGGGGTGAAGTTCAGGGATTTTGGACCAAATCCGGGGTTTTTGGACCAAAATTGGGGATTTTGGGGCCAAATCAGGAGGGATTGAGGTGAAATTCTGGGGTTTTGGGGTCAAATCCAGAATTTTGGGGCCGAATTCGCGGATTTTGCTGCCAAATTCCAGGATTTTGGGGCCAAATTCCAGGATTTTGGGGCCAAATTTGGGGATTTTGGACCAAATCTGGGGTTTCTCGACCAAATCTGGGGATTCTGGGGCCAAATCCGGAGGGTTTGAGGTGAAATTCTGGGGTTTTGGGGTCAAATCCAGAATTTTGGGGCCGAATTCGCGGATTTTGCTGCCAAATTCCAGGATTTTGGGGCCAAATTCCAGGATTTTGGGGCCAAATTTGGGGATTTTGGACCAAATCCGGGGTTTTTGGACCAAATCTGGGGATTCTGGGGCCAAATCTGGGGGGTTTGAGGTGAAATTCTGGGGTTTTGGGGTCAAATCCGGAATTTTGGGGCCAAATTCCAAGATTTCGGGGTAGATTTCAGGATTTTGGGGGCCGAATCCAGGGATTTTGGGGGGGATCTGGGAATTTTGGGGCTAAATCCCGTGGTTTTGGGGCCAAATCCGGGAAATTTGGGGCTGAATTCCAGGATTTTGCTGCCAAATTCCTGGATTTTGGGGCCAAATCCAGAATTTTGGGACCAAATTCCAGGATTTTGGGGTAAAGTTCAGGGATTTTGGACCAAATCCGGGGTTTTCGGACCAAAATTGGGGATTTTGGGGCCAAATCCGGGGGGATTGAGGTGAAATTCTGGGGTTTTGGGGTCAAATCCAGAATTTTGGGGCCGAATTCGCGGATTTTGCTGCCAAATTCCAGGATTTTGGGGCTGAATCTGGGGGTTTTGGGGTGGATTCTGGGGTTTTGGGGTGGATTCCAGGATTTTGGAGCCGAATTCCAAGATTTTGGGGTAGATTTCAGGATTTTGGGGCCGAATCCAGGGATTCTGGGTAGGAATCTGAGAATTTTGGGGTCAAATCGGGTGGTTTTGGGGCCAAATCTGGGAATTTTGGGGCAGAATTCCAGGATTTTGGGGTAGATTCCAGGATTTTGGGGTAGATTTCAGGATTTTGGGGTAAAATTCGGGGATTTTGGAGCCAAATCCGGGGTTTTCGGACCAAATCTGGGGATTTTGGGGCCAAATCCGGGGGGTTTGAGGTGAAATTCTGGGATTTTGGGGTCAAATCCGGAATTTTGGGGTCAAATCTGGAATTTTGGGACCAAATTCCTGGATTTTGGGGCCCAATTCCAGGATTTTGGGGCTAAATCTGGGGTTTTGGGGCCGAATTCCAGGATTTTGGGGCTGAATCCGGGGGTTTTAGGGCCGAATTCCAGGATTTTGGGGCCGAATTCCAGGATTTTGGGGCTGAATCCGGGGTTTTTGGGGTGGATTCTGGGGTTTTGGGGCCGTATTCCAGGATTTTGGAGCCGAATTCCAAGATTTTGGGGTAGATTTCAGGATTTTGGGGCCGAATCCAGGGATTCTGTGGGGGAATCTGGGTATTTTGGGGCTAAATCCGGTGGTTTTGGGGCCAAATCCGGGAATTTTGGGGCTGAATTCCTGGATTTTGCTGCCAAATTCCTGGAATTTCGGGCCAAATCGGGATTTTGGGACCAAATTCCAGGATTTTGGGGCAAAATTCGGAAATTTTGGACCAAATCTGGGGTTTTTGGACCAAAATTGGGGATTTTGGGGCCAAATCAGGAGGGATTGAGGTGAAATTCTGGGGTTTTGGGGTCAAATCCAGAATTTTGGGGCCGAATTCGCGGATTTTGCTGCCAAATTCCTGGATTTTGGGGCCAAATTCCAGGATTTTGGGACCAAATTCCAGGATTTTGGGGCCAAATTTGGGGATTTTGGACCAAATCCGGGGTTTTTGGACCAAATCTGGGGATTCTGGGGCCAAATCCGGAGGGTTTGAGGTGAAATTCTGGGGTTTTGGGGTCAAATCCGGAATTTTGGGGCCAAATTCCAGGGTTTTGGGGTCGAATCCAGGAATTTTGGGGGCAAATCTGGGGATTTTGGGACTGAATCCCAGCATTTTATGGCTGAATTCCAGGATTTTGGGGCCAAATCCGGGGTTTTGGGGCAAATTCTGGGGTTTTGGGGTCAAATTCCGGGTTTGGGGGCCGAATCCAGGGGATTTTTTTTGGCAGAATCCAAGGTTTGGGGCTGAATCCCAGGATTTTGGAGCTGGATCTGGGGATTTTGGGGCTGAATTTGGGATTTTGGGGATGAATCCAAGGATTTTGGTTTTAAATTCAGGATTTTGGGGCCGAATTCCAGGATTTTGGGGCCGAATTCCAGAATTTTGCTGCCAAATCTGATGGTTTTGGGGCTGATTCCAAGGTTTTTGTGTCCAAATCTGGGATTTTGAGGCTGAATTCCAGGATTTTGGGGCCAAATCCGGGATTTTGGGGCTAAATTCTGGGATTTTTGGGCCGAATTCCAGGTTTTCCAGGGCGAATCCAAGGTTTTGGGGCCAAACTCCAGGATTTTGGGCCAAATTCCAGTGTTTTGGGCCTGAATCCGGGGATTTGGGGTCAAATCCCAGGATTTTAGGACTGAATTCAGGAATGTTGGGGCCAAATCCCGGGATTTTGGGGCTGAATTCTGGGATTTTGAGGGGGAATCCAGGATTTTGGGGCCAAATCCAGAGTTTCTGGACCCAATCCGGGGGTTGTGGGGGCAAATCTGGGGATTTTGGGGTTGAATCCAGGGTTTGGGGCAGGATTCTGGGATTTCGGGGCCCAATCTGAGGTTTCGGGGCTGAATTCCAGGATTTTGACGCCAGTTCCGGGGGTTTTGGGGTGGATTCTGGAGTTTTTGGGCTGAATCCAGGGATTTTGGGGTCAAATTCCTGGATTTTGAGGCCGCATCCAGAATTTTGGGGCCAAAGTCCAGGATTTATAAGCCGAATTCCAGGTTTTTGGGGCCAAATCTGGGGATTTTGGGCCGAATCCTGGGATTTTGGGGCCGAATCCAGGATTTTTGGGGCAGAATCCAGGGTTTTGGGACGGAATTTCAGGGTTTTAGGGCCAAACCCGGGTTTTTGGGACCTAATTCGGGATTTTGGGGCTGAATTCCTGGATTTTGGGGTCAAATCCACAGTTTGGGGGCAGAATTCCAGGATTTTTGGGGCCAAATTCCACGTTTTTGGGGCCCAATTCCAGGTCTTTGGGGTCAAATCCAGGGATTTGGGGTGGATTCTCGGGTTTTGGGAGGAAATCTGGGAATTTGTGGCAGAATTCCAGGGTCTGGGGGCCGAATTCCAGGATTTTGGGGCTAAATCTGGGGGTTTTTGGACCACATCCGGGGTTTCGGTGCCAAATTTGGGGTGTTGGGGCTGAATTCCAGGATTTTAGGGCCAAACCTGGGGGTTTTGGGGTGGATTCTGGGTTTTTTTCAGACCAAATCTGGGATTTTGGGGCCAAATCCGGGATTTTGGGGTCGGATCCAGGATTTTGGGGTCAAAATCCACGTTTTTAGGGCCGAGTCCGGGGTTTTGTGGCCAAATCTGGCGTTTTGGGGTTGAATTCCCGGATTTTGGGGCTGAATCTGGGGATTTTGGGGCCGAATTCCAGGGTTTTGGGGCCAAATCCAGGGATTTTTGGGGCAGAATCCAGGGTTTTGGGACTGAATTCAAGTTTTTGGGGCCGAATGAGAGGATTTTGGGCTGGATTCTGGGGTTTTGGGACTGAATTTCAGGGTTTTAGGGCCAAACCCGGGTTTTTGGGACCAAATTCAGGATTTTGGGGCTGAATTCCTGGATTTTGGGGTCAAATCCACAGTTTGGGGGCAGAATTCCAGGATTTTGGGGCCAAATTCCAGGTTTTTGGGGCCAAATCCAGGGATTTGGGGTGGATTCTCTAGTTTTGGGAGGAAATCTGGGAATTTGTGGCAGAATTCCAGGGTCTGGGGGCCGAATTCCAGGATTTGGGGCTAAATCTGGGGGTTTTTGGACCACATCCGGGGTTTCGGTGCCAAATTTGGGGTGTTGGGGCTGAATTCCAGGATTTTAGGGCCAAACCTGGGGGTTTTGGGGTGGATTCTGGTTTTTTTCAGACCAAATCTGGGATTTTGGGGCCAAATCCGGGATTTTGGGGTCGGATCCAGGATTTTGGGGTCAAATTCCACGTTTTTAGGGCCGAGTCCGGGGTTTTGTGGCCAAATCTGGGGTTTTGGGGTTGAATTCCCGGATTTTGGGGCTGAATCTGGGGATTTTGGGGCCAAATTCCAGGGTTTTGGGGCTGAATCCGGGGGTTTGGGGCCAAATCCCAGGATTTTAGGACTGAATTCAGGAATGTTGGGGCCAAATCCCGGGATTTTGGGGCTGAATTCTGGGATTTTGAGGGGGAATCCAGGATTTTGGGGCCAAATCCGGAGTTTCTGGACCCAATCCGGGGCTTGTGGGGGCAAATCTGGGGATTTTGGGGTTGAATCCAGGGTTTGGGGCAGGATTCTGGGATTTCGGGGCCCAATCTGAGGTTTCGGGGCGGAATTCCAGGATTTTGACGCCAGTTCCGGGGGTTTTGGGGTGGATTCTGGAGTTTTTGGTCTGAATCCAGGGATTTTGGGGCCAAATCCGGGATTTTGGGGTCGGATCCAGGATTTTGGGGTCAAATTCCACGTTTTTAGGGCCGAGTCCGGGGTTTTGTGGCCAAACCTGGTGTTTTGGGGTTGAATTCCCGGATTTTGGGGCTGAATCTGGGGATTTTGGGGCTGAATTCCAGGATTTTGGGGCCGAATCTGGGGTTTTGGGGCAAATTCCAGGATTTTGGGGCGCCGAATCCAGGGTTTTGGGGCCAAATCCCGAGTTTTGGGGCCGAATTCCAGCTTTTTGGGGCCGAATCCGGGGTTTTGGGGCCGAATTCCAGCTTTTTGGGGCCGAATCCGGGTTTTGGGGCCGTCCCTAACAAGGAGCAGCTGCAGCAGCAGCTGGAGCACCCCCCCTTCCACCCCCCCCTTTTTGGGATTAAGGGGATTTGGGGATTTGGGGATTTTGGGAATCCCCAGTGACCTCTGAAATCCTGAACGTCCTTGCCGGCCCGGCGGAGCGGCGGCGGCGGAACGGGATCTCGGCCCCAGATCCCAAACCCCAAATCCTGAACCCCAAATCCTGAACCCCAACTCCTCAACCCCAAATTCCAAATCCTGGATCCCAAACCCTAAATCCTGAACCCCAAATTCCAAATCCCGGATCCCAAACCCCAAATCCCGAAACCCAAACCCCAAATCCTGACTGCTGGATCCCAAATCCTGAATCCCGAATTCTGAATCCTGAATCCCAGATCCCAAACCCCAATCTCCAAATCCCAGATCCCAGCCCAGCCCCAAATTCCAACCCCAAATCCCAAATCCCGTCCCAATCCCAAACACCAACCCTCAAATCCTAAATCCCAATCTCAAACCCCAAATCCTGAACCCCAAATTCCAAATCCTGGATCCCAAACCCCAAATCCTGACTGCTGGATCCAAAATCCTGAATCCTGACTGCCGGATCCCAAACCTTGAATCCCAAATCGTCCCAAACTCCAAATTGTGAATCCCAAACCCCGAATTCTCAATCCCAGATCCCAAACCCCAAATCCCAAACCCCAAATCCTGGATCCCAAACCCCAAATCCTGAACCCCAAATCCTGGATCCCAAACCCTAAATCCTGAACCCCAAATTCCAAATCCCGGATCCCAAACCCCAAATCCTGACTGCTGGATCCCAAATCCTGAATCCCGAATTCTGAATCCTGAATCCCAGATCCCAAACCCCAATCTCCAAATCCCAGATCCCAGCCCAGCCCCAAATTCCAACCCCAAATCCCAAATCCCGTCCCAATCCCAAACACCAACCCTCAAACCCCAAATCCCGGATCCCAAATTCCAAATCCTGAACCCCAAATTCCAAATCCTGGATCCCAAACCCCAAATCCTGACTGCTGGATCCAAAATCCTGAATCCTGACTGCCGGATCCCAAACCTTGAATCCCAAATCGTCCCAAACTCCAAATTGTGAATCCCAAACCCCAAATTCTCATTCCCAGATCCCAAACCCCAAATCCTGAACCCCAAATCCTGGATCCCAAACCCGAAATCCTGAACCCCAAATCCTGACTGCTGGACCCCGAATCCCAAATCCCGAATTGTCCCAAACCCCAAATCCTGAATCGTGTATCCCAGATCCCAAATCCTGGGCCCCACATCCTGAACCCCAAACCCCAAATCCCAAACCCCAAATCCCAGATCCCAGCCCAGCCCCAAACTCCAAGCCCCAAATTCCAACCCCAAATCCCAAATCCCGTCCCAATCCCAAACACCAACCCTCAAATCCTAAACCCCAATCCCAAACCCCAAATTCCAAACCCCAAATCCTGGATCACAAACCCCAAATCCCGAACCCCAAACCCCAAATCCTGACTGCTGCTTCCCAAATCCTGAATCCCGAATTCTGAATCCTGAATCCCAGATCCCAAACCCCAATCTCCAAACCCCAGATCCCAGCCCAGCCCCAAATCCCGGATCCCCAAATCCCAAATCCCGTCCCAATCCCAAACACCAACCCTCAAATCCTAAATCCCAATCCCAAACCCCAAATCCGGAACCCCAAACCCCAAATCCCGGATCCCAAACCCCAAATCCCGAACCCCAAATCCTGGATCCCAAACCCTAAATCCTGAACCCCAAATTCCAAATCCTGGATCCCAAACCCCAAATCCTGACTGCTGGATCTAAAATCCTGAATCCTGACTGCCGGATCCCAAACCTTGAATCCCAAATCGTCCCAAACTCCAAATTGTGAATCCCAAACCCCGAATTCTCAATCCCAGATCCCAAACCCCAAATCCTGAACCCCAAATCCTGAACCCCAACTCCTCAACCCCAAATTCCAAATCCTGGATCCCAAACCCTAAATCCTGAACCCCAAATTCCAAATCCCGGATCCCAAACCCCAAATCCCGAAACCCAAACCCCAAATCCTGACTGCTGGATCCCAAATCCTGAATCCCGAATTCTGAATCCTGAATCCCAGATCCCAAACCCCAATCTCCAAATCCCAGATCCCAGCCCAGCCCCAAATTCCAACCCCAAATCCCAAATCCCATCCCAATCCCAAACACCAACCCTCAAATCCTAAATCCCAATCCCAAACCCCAAATTCCAAACCCCAAACCCCAAATCCCGGATCCCAAACCCCAAATCTCGGATCCCAAATTCCAAATCCTGAACCCCAAATTCCAAATCCTGGATCCCAAACCCCAAATCCCCTACCCCAAATCCCAGATGCCAAAACCCAAATCCTGAACCCCAAATTCCAAATCTTGGATCCCAAACCCCAAATCCTGACTGCTGGATCCAAAATCCTGAATCCTGACTGCCGGATCCCAAACCTTGAATCCCAAATCGTCCCAAACTCCAAATTGTGAATCCCAAACCCTGAATTCTCAATCCCAGATCCCAAATCCCAAACCCCAAATCCTGAACCCCAAATCCTGGATCCCAAACCCTAAATCCTGACTGCTGGACCCCGAATCCCAAATCCCGAATTGTCCCAAACCCCAAATCCTGAATCGTGTATCCCAGATCCCAAATCCTGAGCCCCACATCCTGAACCCCAAACCCCAAATCCTGACTGCTGCATCCCGAATCCCAAATTCTGAATCTTGAATCCCAGATCCCAAACCCCAAACCCCAGATCCCAGCCCAGCCCCAAACTCCAAGCCCCAAATTCCAAATCCTGTCCCAATACCAAACACCAACCCTCAAATCCTGAATCCCAGATCCCAAACCCCAAATTCCAAACCCCAAATCCTGGATCCCAGATCCCGAACCCCAAACCCCAAATCCTGACTGCTGGATCCCAAATCCTGTATCCCGAATTCTGAATCCTGAATCCCAGATCCCAAACCCCAATCTCCAAATCCCAGATCCCAGCCCAGCCCCAAATTCCAACCTCAAATCCCAAATCCCATCCCAATCCCAAACACCAACCCTCAAATCTTAAATCCCAAACCCCAAATTCCAAATCCTGGATCCCAAACCCCAAATCCTGACTGCCAGATCCCAAATCTTGAATCCCAAATCGTCCCAAACTCCAAATTGTGAATCCCAAACCCCGAATTCTCAATCCCAGATCCCAAACCCCAAATCCCAAACCCCAAATCCCGGATCCCAAAACCCAAATACTGAACCCCAAATCCTGACTGCTGGACCCCGAATCCCAAATCCCGAATTGTCCCAAACCCCAAATCCTGAATCGTGTATCCCAGATCCCAAATCCTGAGCCCCACATCCTGAACCCCAAACCCCAAATCCCAAACCCCAAATCCCAGATCCCAGCCCAGCCCCAAACTCCAAGCCCCAAATTCCAACCCCAAATCCCAAATCCCGTCCCAATCCCAAATATCAACTCTCAAATACCAAATCCCGGATCCCAAACCCCAAATCCTGAACCCCAAATTCCAAATCCTGGATCCCAAACCCCACATCCTGAACCCCAAACCCCAAATCGTGACTGCTGGATCCCGAATCCCAAATTCTGAATCTTGAATCCCGAATCCCTAATTCTGAATCCTGAATCCCAGATCCCAAACCCCAGATCCTAGCCCAGCCCCAAATTCCAACCCCAAATCCCAAATCCCATCCCAATCCCAAACACCAACCCTCAAATCCTAAACCCCAATCTCAAACCCCAAATCCTGAACCCCAAACCCCAAATCCCGGATCCCAAACCCCAAATCCTGAATCGTGTATCCCAGATCCCAAATTTTGAGCCCCACATCCTGAACCCCAAAACCCAAATCCTGACTGCCGGATCCCAAACCTTGAATCCCAAATCGTCCCAAACTCCAAATTGTGAATCCCAAACCCCGAATTCTCAATCCCAGATCCCAAACCCCAAATTCCAAACCCCAAATCCCGAACTCCAAATCCTGAACCCCAAACCCCAAATCCTGACTGCTGGATCCCAAATCCTGAATCCCGAATTCTGAATCCTGAATCCCAGATCCCAAACCCCAATCTCCAAATCCCAGATCCCAGCCCAGCCCCAAATCCCGGATCCCCAAATCCCAAATCCCGTCCCAATCCCAAACGCCAGCCCTCAAATCCTAAACCCCAATCCCAAACCCCAAATCCCAGGAAAATCCTGGGGAAATCCTGGGAAGGCCCTGGGAAAATCCAGGAAAAATATGGAAAAAATCCTTGAAAATGCAGGAAAAGAATCCTGTGAAAATCCTGGAAAATCTGGGAAAAATCCAGGAAGAATCCTGGAAAATCCTGGGATAGTCTGGGAAAATCTGGGAAAACGCAGGAAAATGCAGAAAAAATCCGAGAAAATCCAGGAAAATCTTGGGAAAATATGTGAAGATAGATAGAAAATCTGGAAAAAATCCATGTAAATTCAGGAAAATCTGGGAAAATTCAGAAAAATACGGGAAAAATCCTGGAAAATCTGGGAAAAATCCGGGAATCGCGGTGGGAATTCTGGGAATTGTGGCGGGATTTTGGGGAGGAATTCCCGGGAATTTGGGGCTGCCCTTGGATCCCTGGAATTTCCCGGGGGTGGGATCGGGAATTCCGCTCCTTTCCCACCAAAATCGGCCCCGGATCCGCGGAAATCCCGGGAAAATTCCCGAGGGGGGAGGAGGAGGAAGTGGAACCGGAGGCAATTCCCGGGAATTCTGCAATCCTGAAATTCTGCGCTGGGATTTGCCTTTCCCGCCCTCCCCTCATTCCCAAAAAACCCCGCGGAGCTTCTCGCGTTCCCAAAAAAAAAAATTGGGAAAATTCCTCCCCCTTCATGGGCGTGATTCCCACAATTCCCACCAGAATTCCCACCAGAATTCCCAGAATTCCCACTGCAAGTCCCGCCAGAATTCCCGCTGCAATTCCTGTCAGAATTCCCAGAAATTCCCGCCAGAATTCCCAGAATTCCTGCTGGAATTCCAGCCAGAATTCCCAGAAATTCCCGCCTGAATTTCCAGAATTCCCGCTGCAATTCCTGACAGAATTCCCAGAAACTCCAGCCACAATTCCCAGAAATTCCTGCCAGAATTCCCGCTGCAATTCCTGATAGAATTCCCAGAAATTCCTGCCAGAATTCCCAGATTTCCTGCTGCAATTCCCAACAGAATTCCCAGAAACTTCAGCCAGAATTCCCAGAAATTCCTGCCAGAATTCCCACTGCAATTCCCGACAGAATTCCCAGAAACTCCAGCCAGAATTCCCAGAAATTCCTGCCAGAATTCCCGCTGCAATCCCTGCCAGAATTCCCAGAAATTCCCGCCAGAATTCCCAGAATTCCCGCTGCAATCCCTGCCAGAATTCCCAGAAATTCCCGCCAGAATTCCCAGAATTCCTGCTGCAATTCCCGTCAGAATTCCCAGAAATTCTTCCAGAATTCCCAGAATTCCTGCTGCAAATCCCGACAGAATTCCCAGAAATTCCCATCACAGGTCCAAGAATTCCCACCGGAATTCCCAGAATTCCTGCCAGAATTCCAAGAAATTCCAGCCAGAATTCCCAGAAATTCCCGCCAGAATTCCCAGATTTTCCGCTGCAATTCCAGCCGGAATTCCCAGAAATTCCCGCCAGAATTCCCAGAATTCTCGCTGCAATTCCAGCCAGAATTCCCAGAAACTCCAGCCAGAATTCCCAGAAATTCCCGCCAGAATTCCCAGAATTCCCGCTGCAATTCCAGACAGAATTCCCAGAAATTCCCGCCAGAATTCCCAGATTTTCTGCTGCAATCCCTGCCAGAATTCCCAGAAATTCCCGCCAGAATTCCCAGAATTCCCGCTGCAATTCCCAACAGAATGCCCAGAAATTCCCACCAGAATTCCCAGAATTCCTGCTGGAATTCCAGCCAGAATTCCCAGAAATTCCCGCCTGAATTTCCAGTATTCCCGCTGCAATTCCAGTCAGAATTCCCAGAAATTCCCGCCAGAATTCCCAGAATTCCCGCTGCAATTCCCAACAGAATTCCCAGAAATTCTTCCAGAATTCCCAGAATTCCTGCTGCAATTCCCGACAGAATTCCCAGAAATTCCCATCACAGGTCCAAGAATTCCCACCGGAATTCCCAGAATTCCTGCCAGAATTCCAAGAAATTCCAGCCAGAATTCCCAGAAATTCCCGCCAGAATTCCCAGATTTTCCACTGCAATTCCAGCCGGAATTCCCAGAAATTCCCGCCAGAATTCCCAGAATTCTCGCTGCAATTCCAGCCAGAATTCCCAGAAACTCCAGCCAGAATTCCCAGAAATTCCCACCAGAATTCCCGCTGCAATCCCTGCCAGAATTCCCAGAAACTCCAGCCAGAATTCCCAGAAATTCCCGCCAGAATTCCCAGAATTCCCGCTGCAATTCCCGACAGAATTCCCAGAAATTCCCGCCAGAATTCCCAGAATTCCCGCTGCAATTCCCAACAGAATTCCCAGAAACTCCAGCCAGAATTCCCAGAAATTCCCGCCAGAATTCCCAGAATTCCCGCTGCAATATCAGCCAGAATTCCCAGAAACTCCAGCCAGAATTCCCAGAAATTCCCGCCAGAATTCCCAGAATTCCCGCTGCAATTCCCGACAGAATTCCCAGAAACTCCAGCCAGAATTCCCAGAAATTCCTGCCGGAATTCCCTGAAATTCCTGCCAGAATTACCAGGAATTCCCGCCAGAATTCCCAGAATTCCCGCTGCAATTCCCAACAGAATTCCCAGAAATTCTTCCAGAATTCCCAGAATTCCTGCTGCAATTCCCGACAGAATTCCCAGAAATTCCCATCACAGGTCCAAGAATTCCCACCGGAATTCCCAGAATTCCTGCCAGAATTCCAAGAAATTCCAGCCAGAATTCCCAGAAATTCCCGCCAGAATTCCCAGATTTTCCACTGCAATTCCAGCCGGAATTCCCAGAAATTCCTGCCAGAATTCCCGCTGCAATTCCCGACAGAATTCCCAGAAATTCCCGCCAGAATTCGCAGAATTCCCACTGCCATTCCTGTTAGAATTCCCAGAAATTCCCACCAGAATTCCAAGAAATTCCTGCCAGAATTCCCAGAATTCCCGCTGCAATTCCCAACAGAATGCCCAGAAATTCCCACCAGAATTCCTGCTGGAATTCCAGCCAGAATTCCCAGAAATTCCGCCTGAATTTCCAGTATTCCCGCTGCAATCCCTGCCAGAATTCCCAGAAATTCCAGCCACATTTCCCAGAATTCCTGCTGCAATTCCCAACAGAATTCCCAGAAATTCTTCCAGAATTCCCAGAAATTCTTCCAGAATTCCCAGAATTCCTGCTGCAATTCCCGACAGAATTCCCAGAAATTCCCATCACAGGTCCAAGAATTCCCACCGGAATTCCCAGAATTCCTGCCAGAATTCCAAGAAATTCCAGCCAGAATTCCCAGAAATTCCCGCCAGAATTCCCAGAATTCCCGCTGCAATTCCCAACAGAATTCCCAGAAACTCCCACCAGAATTCCCAGAAATTCCCGCCAGAATTCCCAGATTTTCCGCTGCAATTCCAACCAGAATTCCCTGAAATTCCTGCCAAAATTCCCAGAATTCCCAGAAATTCCCACCGCAATTCCCAGAAATTTCCCTACAATTTTCCCCAGATTTTTTTCCCAATTTTCCCCCAGTTTTTCCCAATTTTTTCTGCCAATGTTCCCCGGATTTTTCCCTCGATATTTCCCAGATTTTTCTGAATGTTTTCCCAATTTTCCCCGGGATTTTTCCCAATTTTTCCCGGATTTTTCCTGATATTTCCCAGATTTTTCTGAATTCTTTCCCGATTTTTCCGCTGATTTTCCCCAATTTTTCTCAATTTTTCCCCCAGATTTTTTTTGGATTTTTCCCCCGATATTTCCCAGAATTTTGGGAATTTTTTCCTGATTTTTTTCTCTGATATTTCCCTGATTTTTTCCCAATTTTCCCCAATTATTTCTGATTTTCCCCCCAATTTTTCCCAGATTTCCCCCCAATATTTCCCAGGTTTTTCTGAATTTTTCCCCAATTTTTCCCTGTAGTTTCAACAGATTTTTTCCCGATTTTTCCCAGGATTTTTCCCGATTTTTCCCCGATTTCCTACAGATTTTCTCCAATTTTCCCCAGGATTTTTCCCAATTTTCCCCAGGATTTTTCCCGATTTTCCCCCGATTTCTCCCACATTTTCCCCAATTTCCCCCAGATTTTTTCCCGATTTTCCCAAGGATTTTTCCCGATTTTCCCCAGGATTTTTCCCGATTTTCCCCCGATTTCTCCCACATTTTCCCCAATTTCCCCCAGATTTTTTCCCGATTTTCCCAAGGATTTTTCCCGATTTTCCCCAGGATTTTTCCCGATTTTTCCCAATTTCCCCCAGATTTTTTCCTGATTTTCCCCAGGATTTTTGCCGATTTCCCCCCAATTTCCCCCAGATTTTCTCTGATTTTCCCCAGGATTTTTCCCGATTTTCCCCTGATTTCCCCCAGATTTCTCCCCAGTTTTCCCCATATTTTTTCCCGATTTTTTCCCGATTTCTCCCCGATTTCTCCCAGATTTTTCCCAATTTCCCCCAGATTTTTCCATATTTTCCCCAGGATTTTTCCCAATTTTTCCCCGATTTCCCCCAGATTTTTTCCGATTTTCCCCTGGATTTTTCCCGATTTTTCCCTGATTTCCCCCAGATTTTTTCTGATTTTCCCCAGGATTTTTCCCGATTTTTCCCCAATTTCCCCCAGATTTTTTCCCGATTTTCCCCGGGATTTTTCCCGATTTTTCCCCAATTTCCCCCAGATTTTTTCCCGATTTTCCCCAGGATTTTTCCCGATTTTTCCCCGATTTCCCCCAGATTTTCCCCAATTTCCCCCAGATTTCTCCCGGATTTTTCCCCAGGATTTTTCTCGAGTTTTCCCTGATTTCCCCCAATTTTTTTCCCAATTTTCCCCAGGACTTTTCCTGGATTTTTCCCGATTTTTCCCCGTAGTTTCCCCTAGATTTTTCCCAATTTCCCACAGATTTTTCCCGATTTTCCCCAGGATTTTTCTCGAGTTTTCCCTGATTTCCCCCAATTTTTTTCCCAATTTTCCCCAGGATTTTTCCCGGATTTTTCCCGATTTTTCCCCGTAGTTTCCCCTAGATTTTTCCCAATTTCCCACAGATTTTTCCCGATTTCCCCAGGATTTTTCCCAGTTTTTCCCTGATTTCCCCCAGATTTTTCCCCAATTTCCCGTTTTTTTTTATGATTTTCCCCAGGATTTTTCCCCGATTTTTCCCAGGATTTTTCCTGATTTTTCCCCGATTTCTCCCAGATTTTTCCCAATTTCCCCCAGATTTTTTCCCGATTTTCCCCAGGATTTTTCCCGATTTTCCCCAGGATTTTTCCCGATTTTTCCCCAATTTCCCGCAGATTTTTTCCTGATTTTCCCCCGGGTTTTTCCCGATTTTTCCCCGATTTCCCCCAGATTTTCCCCAATTTCCCCCAGATTTCTCCCAGATTTTCCCCAGGATTTTTCCTGATTTTCCCCGATTTTCCCCAGGATTTTTCCCGATTTTTCCCCGATTTCCCCCAGATTTCTCCCCAGTTTCCCCCAGATTTTTTCCCGATTTTCCCCAGGATTTTCCTTGATTTCCCCCAGATTTTCCCCAATTTCCCGTTTTTTTTCTGATTTTCCCCAGGATTTTTCCCGATTTTCCCCCGATTTTCCCCAGGATTTTTCCCGATTTCTCCCGGATTTTTCCCCAGGATTTTTCCCGATTTCCCCCGGCTTTTTCCCGATTTTCCCGTCTTTCCCCAGGGGTGTGCGGCTGCTGCGGAGCGCTCCGGCCCCGCTACAAGCGCCTGGTGGACAACATCTACCCCGAGGACCCCGAGGTGATTCCCGGGATTTTACGGGATTTGGGATTTGGGGTTCGGGAATTCGGGATTCGAGGTTTGGGGATTGGGATTTGGGATTTTGGGTTTGGGGTTTGGAAAGCTGGGATCTGGGATTTGGAGATTTGGGGTTTGGGAATTCGGGATTCGGGAATTTGGGGTTTGGGGTTTGGAAATTTGGGATCTGGGATTTGGAGATTTGGAGATTTGGGGTTTGGGAATTTGGGATTCGGGAATTTGGGGTTTGGGAATTTGGAATTTGGGAATTTGGGAATTTGGGGTTTGGGGATGGATGGACAACATCCTCCCCAAGGACCCCGAGGTGATTCCCGGGATTTTACGGGATTTGGGGTTTGGAGTTTGGGGATTCGGGATTTGGGGTTTGGGGTTTGGGGATTTGGGATTTGGGGTTTGGGAATTTGGGATTCGGGAATTTGGGAATTTGGGGTTTGGGGAAGGATGGACAACATCTACCCCGAGGACCCCGAGGTGATTCCCGGGATTTTACGGGATTTGGGATTTGGGATTTGGGGATTCGGGATTTGGGGTTTGGGGTTTGGGATTTGGGGTTTGGGGTTTGGAAATTTGGGATTTGGGGATTTGGAGATTTGGGGTTTGGGAATTTGGGATTCGAGAATTTGGGGTTTGGGGTTTGGGAATTTGGGGTTTGGGGAAGGATGGACAACATCTACCCCGAGGACCCCGAGGTGATTCCCGGGATATTATGGGATTTGGGATTTGGGGTTCGGGAATTCGGGATTTGGGGTTTGGGGTTTGGGATTTGGGGTTTGGGGTTTGGGAATTTGGGATTCGGGAATTTGGGGTTTGGGATTTGGGGTTCGGGAATTCGGGATTTGGGGATTGGCATTTGGGATTTGGGATTTGGGGTTTGGGATTTGGGATCTGGGATTTGGGGATTTGAGATTTGGGGATTTGGGGATTAGGGAACTTGGGGATTTGGGGTTTGGGAATTTGGGATTTGGGATTTTGGGGTTTGGGAATTTGGGGATGGGAGGTCAACATCTACCCCGAGGACCCCGAGGTGATTCCTGGGATTTTATGGGAATTTGGGGTTCAGGAATTTGGGATTTGGGATCCGGGGATTTGGGGCTAGGGGAATTTGGGAATTTGGGATTCAGGAACTTTGGGTTTGGGGTTTTTGGGAAGGATGGACAACATCTACCCTGAGGTTCCCGAGGTGATTCCCAGAATTTTATGGGAATTTGGGAATTTGGAATTTGGGGTTTGGGGTTTTTTGGGATTTGGGGATTTGGGGATTTGGGATTTGGGGTCAGGGATTTTGGGATTGCGAGTTGGGATTTGGGAATATCCCAAATATTGGAAAGAGTTGAGAATTCGGGATTTGAGATAATCCTGAATTTTGGGAAAATTTGGGAATTTAGGCTTTGGGATTTGCTGTCGGAAATTTCAGAACTTGAGGTATGAGGTTTGGAATTTGGGATTAGGATTTAGGATTTGGGATTTAGGACGTTATGATCCCTCGTATCCCTGCCGTCATTCCTGTTGTTATTCCCGTTATTCCCGTTGTTTTTCCCGCTGTTCCCGGCATTCCCATTTTCATTCTCGTTGTTATTCCCGGTTTTCCAGGAGGGGCTGGTGAAGTCCAACATGGAGACGCCGACGTTCCCATTGTCGTTCCCGTTGTCATTCCCGGTTTTCCCGCAGGAGGGGCTGGTGAAGTCCAACATGGAGAAGCCGACGTTCCCGTTTTCCGTTCCCGTTGCCGTTCCCGTTGTCATTCCCGGTTTTCCCGCAGGAGGGGCTGGTGAAGTCCAACATGGAGAAGCTGACGTTCCCGTTTTCCGTTCCCGTTGTCGTTCCCGTTGCCGTTCCCGTTGTCATTCCCGGTTTTCCCGCAGGAGGGGCTGGTGAAGTCCAACATGGAGAAGCCGACGTTCCCGTTTTCCGTTCCCGTTGCCGTTCCCGTTGTCATTCCCGGTTTTCCCCGCAGGAGGGGCTGGTGAAGTCCATCATGGAGAAGCCGACGTTCCTGTTTTCCGTTCCCGTTGCCGTTCCCGTTTTCCGTTCCCGTTGTCATTCCCGGTTTTCCCGCAGGAGGGGCTGGTGAAGTCCAACATGGAGAAGCTGACGTTCTACGCGCTGTCGGCGCCGGAGAAGCTCGACCGCATCGGCGCCTACCTCTCCGAGCGCCTCACGCGCGACGTCGCCCGCCACCGATACGGGTGCGGATCCCGGCGCTCCCGGAATTCCCACCTTCCCGGGTTCCCTTCCCCCAAAAAATCCCTTCTCCAAGTTCCCAGATTCCCAAATTCCCAGACTCCCTTCCCTAAGTCCCTTCCCAGATTCCCAGATTCCCTGATTCGCTTCCCTAAATCCCTTCCCAAATTTCCTTCCCAGATTCCCAGATTCCCAGATTTCCTTCCTTAAATCCCTCCCAAAATTTCCAGATTCCCAAATTCCCAGATTCCCAAATTCCCAGATTCCTAGATTTCCTTCCCAATATCCCTTCCCAAATGCCCTGATTCCCAAATTCCCCAGATTTCCTTCCCGATATCCCTTCCCAGATTCCCAGATTCCCAAATTCCCAGATTCCCAGATTTCCTTCCCGATATCCCTTCCCAGATTCCCAGATTCCCAGATTCCCAAATTCCCAGATTCCCAGATTCCCAGATTCCCAGCTTTCCTTCCTGATATCCCTTCCCAGATTCCCAGATTCCCAGATTCCCAGATTTCCTTCCCTAAATCCCTTCCCAGATTACCAAATTCCAAAATTCCCAAACTTCCCAGATTCCCAGATTCCCCTTCCTAAATCCCTTCCCAAATTTCCTTCCCAGATTCCCAGATTCCCAGATTTCCTTCCCTAAATCCCTTCCCAGATTCCCAGATTCCCCTCCCTAAATCCCTTCCCAAATTTCCTTCCCAGATTCCCAGATTCCCAGATTCCCAGATTTCCTTCCCGATATCCCTTCCCAGATTCCCAGATTCCCAGATTCCCAGATTCACAGATTCCCAGATTCCCAGATTTCCTTCCCAATATCCCTTTCCAGATTCCCAAATTCCAAAATTCCCAAACTTCCCAGATTCCCAGATTCCCCTTCCTAAATCCCTTCCCAAATTTCCTTCCCAGATTCCCAGATTCCAAGATTTCCAGATTTCCTTCCTGATATCCCTTCCCAGATTCCCAGATTCCCAGATTCCCAAATTCCCAGATTTCCTTCCCAATATCCCTTCCCAGATTTCCAGATTCCCAAATTCCCAGATTCCCAAATTCCCAGATTCCCAGATTCCCAGATTCCCAGATTCCCAGATTTCCTTCCCTAAATCCCTTCCCAGATTCCCAGATTCCCAGATTCCCCTCCCTAAATCCCTTCCCAATTTTCCTTCCCAGATTTCCAGATTCCAAGATTCCCAGATTTCTTTCCCGATATCCCTTCCCAGATTCCCAGATTCCCAGATTCCCAGATTCCCACATTCCCAGATTTCCAGATTTCCCTTCCCTAAATCCCTTCCTAGATTCCCAAATTCCAAAATTCCCAAACTTCCCAGATTCCCAGATTCCCCTCCCTAAATCCCTTCCCAATTTTCCTTCCCAGATTCCCACATTCCCAGATTCCCAGATTTCCTTCCCGATATCCCTTCCCAGATTCCCAGATTCCCAGATTTCCTTCCTGATATCCCTTCCCAGATTCCCAGATTCCCAAATTCCCAGATTCCCACATTCCCAGATTCCCAGATTTCCTTCCCTAAATCCCTTCCCAGATTCCCAAATTCCAAAATTCCCAAACTTCCCAGATTCCCAGATCCCCTTTCCCTGAATCTCTCCAAAAATTTCCTTCCCCAATTCCCAAATTCACAGATTTCCAGATTCCCTTCCCTAAATCCCTTCCTAGATGCCCAAATTCCAAAATTCCCAAACTTCCCAGATTCCCAGATTCCCCTCCCTAAATCCCTTCCCAATTTTCCTTCCCAGATTCCCAAATTCCCAGATTCCCAGATTTCCTTCCCGATATCCCTTCCCTGATTCCCAGATTCCCAGATTCCCAGATTTCCTTCCTGATATCCCTTCCCAGATTTCCAGATTCCCAAATTCCCACATTCCCAAATTCCCAGATTCCCAGATTTCCTTCCCGATATCCCTTCCCAGATTTCCAGATTCCCAAATTCCCAGATTTCCTTCCCTAAATCCCTTCCCAGATTCCCAAATTCCAAAATTCCCAAACTTCCCAGATTGCCAGATTCCCCTTCCTAAATCCCTTCCCAAATTTCCATCCCACATTCCCAGATTCCAAGATTTCCAGATTTCCTTCCCAATATCCCTTCCCAGATTCCTAAATTTCAGGATTCCCAGATTCCCAGAGTCCCTTCCCAACTTTCCTTCCCAAATTCCTAGATTTCCAGATTTCCTTCCCTAAATCCCTTTCCAAAATTCCTTTCCCAGATTCCCAAATTCCCAAATTCCCAAATTCCCAGACTCCCAAATTCCCAGACTCCAAAATTTCCCGATTCCCTTTATTAAATCCCTTCCCAAGTACCCAAATTCCCAAATTCCCAAATTCCTCTCCCGTTTTGTCCCGAGTTAACCCCGCTCCCATCCCAGTGTTCTCTCCTGGGATAACCCAGCTCCATTCCCGGTGATTTGTCCCGGGATAACCCCGGGCTAACTGATCCCGGTGTTTTATCCCAGGATAACCGATTGTCCCAGTGCTTTATCCCGGGATAACCGATTGTCCCGGTGTTTTTTATCCGGGTGTTTTATCCCGGGATAACCAATTGTCCCATGTTTTATCCCAGGATAACCGATTGTCCCAGTGCTTTATCCCGGGATAACCAATTGTCCCGGTGTTTTGTCCCGGGATAACCGATTGTCCCGGTGTTTTCTATCCCGGGACAACCGATTGTCCCGGTGTTTTATTCCGGGATAACCGATTGTCCCGGTGTTTTATCCCGGGATAACTGATTGTCCCGGTGTTTTATCCCGGGCTAACCGATTGTCCCGGTGTTTTATCCCAGGATAACCGATTGTCCCAGTGCTTTATCCTGGGATAACCGATTGTCCCGGTGTTTTTATCCCAGGATAACCGATTGTCCCGGTGTTCTTTATCCCAGGATAACCGATTGTCCCGGTGTTTTATCCCGGGATAACCGATTGTCCCGGTGTTTTATCCCAGAATAACTGATTGTCCCGGGGCTTTATCCCAGGATAACCGATTGTCCCGGTGTTTTGTCCCGGTGTTTTATCCCGGGATAACCGATTGTCCCGGTGTTTTATCCCAGAATAACTGATTGTCCCGGTGTTTTATCCCGGGCTAACCGATTGTCCCGGTGTTTTATCCCAGGATAACTGGTTGTCCCAGTGTTTTATCCTGGGATAACTGACTGTCCCGGTGTTGTTTATCCCAGGATAACCGACTCTCCTGGTGTTTTATCCCAGAATAACTGATTGTCCCGGTGTTTTATCCCAGAATAACCGATTGTCCCAGTGCTTTATCCCGGGCTAACCGATTGTCCCGGTGTTTTATCCCGGGATAACCGATTGTCCCGGTGTTTTATCCCAGGATAACCGATTGTCCCGGTGTTTTGTCCCGGTGTTTTATCCCGGGATAACCGGTTGTCCCGGTGTTTTGTCCCAGGATAACCGGTTGTTCTGTGTTTTGTCCTGGGATAACCGGTTGTCCCAGTGTTTTTTATCCCGGTGCTTTGTCCCGGGATAACCGATTGTCCCATGTTTTATCCCAGGATAACCGATTGTCCTGGTGTTTTATCCCAGGATAACCGATTGTCCCAGTGCTTTATCCCGGGATAACCGATTGTCCCGGTGTTTTGTCCTGGTGCTTTGTCCCGGGATAACCGGTTGTCCCAGTGTTTTATCCTGGGATAAGCGACTGTCCCGGTGTTTTTTATCCCGGGATAACCGGTTGTCCCGGTGTTTTATTGCGGGATAACCAATTGTCCCGGTGCTTTATCCCGGGATAACCGATTGTCCCGGTGTTTTATCCCAGGATAACGGATCGTCCCGGTGCTTTATCCCGGAATAACTGACTGTCCCGGTGTTTTGTCCCGGGATAACCGACTCTCCCGGTGCTTTGTCCCGGGATAACCGATTGTCCTGGTGCTTTATCCCGGGATAACCGACCGTCCCGGTGCTTTATCCCGGGACACCCCGACCGTCCCGGTGCGTTATCCCGGTGTTTTTTGTCCCGGGATAAGTGGTCGTGTGTCCCGGGCCAGGTCGGTGCGGGTGGCCATGGAGGCGCTGGACCAGCTGCTGCTGGCCTGCCACTGCCAGAGCATCAACCCGACCCATCCCGGAGCTTTGTCCCGGTGCTTTATCCCGGGATAACCGATTGTCCCGGGGTTTTATCCCGGGATAACCGATTGTCCCGGTGCTTTATCCCAGGATAACCGACCGTCCCGGTGCTTTGTCCCGGAATAACGGACAGTCCCGGTGTTTTATCCCAGGATAACCGGTTGTCCCGGTGCTTTATCCCAGGATAACCGATTGTCCCGGTGTTTTATCGCGGGATAACCGATTGTCCCGGTGTTTTATCCCGGAATAACCGACCGTCCCGGTGTTTTATCCCTGGGATAACCGATTGTCCCGGTGCTTTATCCCGGGACAACCGATTGTCCCAGTGCGTTATCCCGGTGCTTTATCCCGGGATAAGCGGTCGTGTGTCCCGGGCCAGGTGGGTGCGGGTGGCCATGGAGGCGCTGGACCAGCTGCTGCTGGCCTGCCACTGCCAGAGCATCAACCCGACCCATCCCGGAGCTTTGCACCGGTGCTTTATCCCGGGATAACCGATTGTCCCGGTGCTTATATCCCGGGATAACCGATTGTCCCGGTGCTTTATCCCAGGATAACCGACCGTCCCGGTGCTTTGTCCCGGAATAACGGACTGTCCCGGTGTTTTATCGCAGGATAACCGATTGTCCCGGTGCTTTATCCCAGGATAACCGATTGTCCCGGTGTTTTATCGCGGGATAACCGATTGTCCCGGTGCTTTATCCCAGGATAACCGATTGTCCCGGTGTTTTATCGCGGGATAACCGATTGTCCCGGTGTTTTATCCCAGGATAACTGATTGTCCGGGTGTTTTATCCCAGGATAACTGTTTGTCCCGGTGTTTTATCCCGGGATAACCGATTGTCCCGGTGCTTTATCCCAGAATAACTGATTGTCCCGGTGTTTTGTCCAGGATAACCGTTTGTCCCGGTGTTTTATCCCAGGATAACCGACTCTCCCGGTGTTTTATCCCAGGATAACCTATTGTCCCGGTGTTTTGTCCCAGGATAACCGATTGTCCCGGTGTTTTATCGCGGGATAACCGATTTTCCCGGTGTTTTATCCCAGGATAACCGATTGTCCCGGTGTTTTATCACGGGATAACCGATTTTCCCGGTGCTTTATCCCGGGATAACCGATTGTCCCGGTGCTGTATCCCGGTGTTTTATCCCGGGATAAGCGGTCGTGTGTCCCGGGCCAGGTGGGTGCGGGTGGCCATGGAGGCGCTGGACCAGCTGCTGCTGGCCTGCCACTGCCAGAGCATCAACCCGACCCATCCCGGAGCTTTGTCCCGGTGCTGTATCCCGGGATAACCGATTGTCCCGGTGCTTTATCCCGGGATAACCGATTGTCCCGGTGCTTTATCCCAGGATAACCGACCGTCCCGGTGCTTTGTCCCGGAATAACGGACAGTCCCGGTGTTTTATCCCAGGATAACCGGTTGTCCCGGTGCTTTATCCCAGGATAACCGATTGTCCCAGTGTTTTATCGCGGGATAACCGATTTTCCCGGTGTTTTATCCCAGGATAACCGATTGTCCCGGTGTTTTATCGCGGGATAATCGATTGTCCTGGTGTTTTATCCCAGGATAACCGATTTTCCCGGTGTTTTATCCCAGAATAACGGATCGTCCCGGTGCTTTATTCCTGGATAACCGATTGTCCCGGTGTTTTATCCCAGGATAACCGTTTGTCCCGGTGTTTTATCCCGGGATAACCGATTGTCCCGGTGTTTTATCCCAGGATAACTGATTGTCCGGGTGTTTTATCCCAGGATAACTGTTTGTCCCGGTGTTTTATCCCGGGATAACCGATTGTCCCGGTGCTTTATCCCAGAATAACTGATTGTCCCGGTGTTTTGTCCCAGGATAACCGTTTGTCCCGGTGTTTTATCCCAGGATAACCGACTCTCCCGGTGTTTTATCCCAGGATAACCTATTGTCCCGGTGTTTTGTCCCAGGATAACCGATTGTCCCGGTGTTTTGTCCCAGGATAACCGATTGTCCCGGTGTTTTATCGCGGGATAACCGATTTTCCCGGTGTTTTATCCCAGGATAACCGATTGTCCCGGTGTTTTATCACGGGATAACCGATTTTCCCGGTGCTTTATCCCGGGATAACCGATTGTCCCGGTGCTGTATCCCGGTGTTTTATCCCGGGATAAGCGGTCGTGTGTCCCGGGCCAGGTGGGTGCGGGTGGCCATGGAGGCGCTGGACCAGCTGCTGCTGGCCTGCCACTGCCAGAGCATCAACCCGACCCATCCCGGAGCTTTGTCCCGGTGCTGTATCCCGGGATAACCGATTGTCCCGGTGCTTTATCCCGGGATAACCGATTGTCCCGGTGCTTTATCCCAGGATAACCGACCGTCCCGGTGCTTTGTCCCGGAATAACGGACAGTCCCGGTGTTTTTATCCCAGGATAACCGGTTGTCCCGGTGCTTTATCCCAGGATAACCGATTGTCCCAGTGTTTTTATCGCGGGATAACCGATTTTCCCGGTGTTTTATCCCAGGATAACCGATTGTCCCGGTGTTTTATCGCGGGATAATCGATTGTCCTGGTGTTTTATCCCAGGATAACCGATTTTCCCGGTGTTTTATCCCAGAATAACGGATCGTCCCGGTGCTTTATTCCTGGATAACCGATTGTCCCGGTGTTTTATCCCTGGGGTAACCGATTGTCCTGGTGCTTTATCCCAGAATAGCCCATTGTCCCGGTGTTTTATCCTGGGAAAATGGATTGTCCCAGTGTTTTGTCCCGGGACACCCGACCGTCCCGGTGCGTTATCCCGGTGTTTTTTATCCCGGGATAAGCGGTCGTGTGTCCCGGGCCAGGTCGGTGCGGGTGGCCATGGAGGCGCTGGACCAGCTGCTGCTGGCCTGCCACTGCCAGAGCATCAACCCGACCCATCCCGGAGCTTTGTCCCGGTGCTTTGTCCCGGGATAACCGATTGTCCCGGTGCTTTATCCCGGGACAACCGACCGTCCCGGTGCTGTATCCCAGGATAACCGATTCACCCGGTGTTTTATCCCAGGACAACCGACTGTCCTGGTGTTTTATCCCGGGATAACCGACAGTCCCCGTGTTTTATCCCAGGATAACTGATTGTCCCGGTGTTTTATCGCGGGACAACCGACTGTCCTGGTGCTTTGTCCCGGGATAACCGATTGTCCCGGTATTTTATCCCAGGATAACCGATTGTCCCGGTATTTTATCCCGGGATAACTGACTGTCCCGGTGTTTTTTATCCCAGGATAACCGATTGTCCCAGTGTTTTATCCCAGGATAACCGATTGGCCCGGTGCTTTATCCCTGGATAACCGACCGTCCCGGTGTTTTATCCCGGAATAACCGACCGTCCCGGTGTTTTATCCCGGGATAACCGATTGTCCCGGTGCTTTATCCCAGGATAACCGATTGTCCCGGTGCTTTATCCCGGGATAACCGACCGTCCCGGTGTTTTTTATCCCGGGATAAGCGGTCGTGTGTCCCGGGCCAGGTCGGTGCGGGTGGCCATGGAGGCGCTGGACCAGCTGCTGCTGGCCTGCCACTGCCAGAGCATCAACCCGTTCGTGGAGAGCTTCCTGACCATGGTGGCCAAACTGCTCGAGTCCGACAAGCCCGACCTGCAGATCCTCGGCACCAACTCCGTGAGGGGAAAAGGCCGGAATTCCCGGGGAAGGGGGTGGAAAAACCGGGGGAAAAAAACGGGGGGGAGAGGGAGAAAACGGGGCGGGAATGGGGAAAAAAAGGGGGGGAATGGGGAAAAAAAAACCAGGGGGAAATGGGGAAAAAATGGGGAAAATGGCTAGGAAAATGGGGGGAAAACGGGGGATAATGAGGGAATTTCCAGGGGAAAATGGGGAAAAAAATAGGGAAAAAAGGGGAAAATGGCTGGGAAAATGGGGGGAAAACGGGGAAAAATGGGGGAATTCCTGGGGGAAAAAAACAGGGGAAAATGAGGGAATTTCCAGGGGAAAATGGGGAAAAAATGGGGAAAATGGCTGGGAAAATGGGGGGAAAACGTGGGAAATTGAGGGAATTTCCAGGGGAAAATGGGGGAAAAAATAGGGAAAAAAGGGGAAAATGGCTGGGAAAATGGGGGGAAAACGGGGAAAAATGGGGGAATTCCTGGGGGAAAAAAACAGGGGAAAATGAGGGAATTTCCAGGGGAAAATGGGGAAAAAATGGGGAAAATGGCTGGGAAAATGGGGGGAAAACGGGGGAAAATGAGGGAATTTCCAGGGGAAAATGGAGAAAAAAATGGGGAAAAAATGGGG
>NW_027100132.1:0-73602 GCF_031753505.1 Anomalospiza imberbis
CTGGGCTGGCCACTTTTCTTTCCCAGGGAAAAGGGCCGGTCTTTGTCTCCAGGGGCTGTGGCCCTGAGTGGCCGGCTGCCTGCAAAATATCCGAACGGACGAGGATATGTCCCAGACCCAACCTGCCCCCACCTCAAACCTGTGCTGCCCTGAAAGTCCTAAGGGAACCCTACAAACTGACATCAGGAACCTGGGCTGGCCACTTTTCTTTCCCAGGGAAAAGGGCCGGTCTTTGTCTCCAGGGGCTGTGGCCCTGAGTGGCCGGCTGCCTGCAAAATATCCGAACGGACGAGGATATGTCCCAGACCCAACCTGCCCCCACCTCAAACCTGTGCTGCCCTGAAAGTCCTAAGGGAACCCTACAAACTGACATCAGGAAGCTGGGCTGGCCACTTTTCTTTCCCAGGGAAAAGGGCCGGTCTTTGTCTCCAGGGGCTGTGGCCCTGAGTGGCCGGCTGCCTGCAAAATAGCCGAACGGACGAGGATATGTCCCAGACCCAACCTGCCCCCACCTCAAACCTGTGCTGCCCTGAAAGTCCTAAGGGAACCCTACAAACTGACATCAGGAACCTGGGCTGGCCACTTTTCTTTCCCAGGGAAAAGGGCCGGTCTTTGTCTCCAGGGCCTGTGGCCCTGAGTGGCCGGCTGCCTGCAAAATATCCGAACGGACGAGGATATGTCCCAGACCCAACCTGCCCCCACCTCAAACCTGTGCTGCCCTGAAAGTCCTAAGGGAACCCTACAAACTGACATCAGGAAGCTGGGCTGGCCACTTTTCTTTCCCAGGGAAAAGGGCCGGTCTTTGTCTCCAGGGGCTGTGGCCCTGAGTGGCCGGCTGCCTGCAAAATAGCCGAACGGACGAGGATATGTCCCAGACCCAACCTGCCCCCACCTCAAACCTGTGCTGCCCTGAAAGTCCCAAGGGAACCCTACAAACTGACATCAGGAAGCTGGGCTGGCCACTTCTCTTTCCCAGGGAAAAGGGCCGGTCTTTGTCTCCAGGGGCTGTGGCCGGCTGAGTGGCCCTGAGTGGCCGGCTGCCTGCAAAATATCCGAACGGACGAGGATATGTCCCAGACCCAACCTGCCCCCACCTCAAACCTGTGCTGCCCTGAAAGTCCTAAGGGAACCCTACAAACTGACATCAGGAAGCTGGGCTGGCCACTTTTCTTTCCCAGGGAAAAGGGCCGGTCTTTGTCTCCAGGGGCTGTGGCCCTGAGTGGCCCTGAGTGGCCAGCTGCCTGCAAAATATCCGAACGGACGAGGATATGTCCCAGACCAAACCTGCCCCCACCTCAAACCTGTGCTGCCCTGAAAGTCCTAAGGGAACCCTACAAACTGACATCAGGAACCTGGGCTGGCCACTTCTCTTTCCCAGGGAAAAGGGCCGGTCTTTGTCTCCAGGGGCTGTGGCCCTGAGTGGCCGGCTGCCTGCAAAATATCCGAACGGACGAGGATATGTCCCAGACCCAACCTGCCCCCACCTCAAACCTGTGCTGCCCTGAAAGTCCTAAGGGAACCCTACAAACTGACATCAGGAACCTGGGCTGGCCACTTGTCTTTCCCAGGGAAAAGGGCCGGTCTTTGTCTCCAGGGGCTGTGGCCCTGAGTGGCCGGCTGCCTGCAAAATATCCGAACGGACGAGGATATGTCCCAGACCCAACCTGCCCCCACCTCAAACCTGTGCTGCCCTGAAAGTCCTAAGGGAACCCTACAAACTGACATCAGGAACCTGGGCTGGCCACTTGTCTTTCCCAGGGAAAAGGGCCGGTCTTTGTCTCCAGGGGCTGTGGCCCTGAGTGGCCCTGAGTGGCCGGCTGCCTGCAAAATATCCGAACGGACGAGGATATGTCCCAGACCCAACCTGCCCCCACCTCAAACCTGTGCTGCCCTGAAAGTCCTAAGGGAACCCTACAAACTGACATCAGGAACCTGGGCTGGCCACTTTTCTTTCCCAGGGAAAAGGGCGGTCTTTGTCTCCAGGGGCTGTGGCCCTGAGTGCTGCCTGCAAAATATCCGAACGGACGAGGATATGTCCCAGACCCAACCTGCCCCCACCTCAAACCTGTGCTGCCCTGAAAGTCCTAAGGGAACCCTACAAACTGACATCAGGAACCTGGGCTGGCCACTTGTCTTTCCCAGGGAAAAGGGCCGGTCTTTGTCTCCAGGGGCTGTGGCCGGCTGAGTGGCCCTGAGTGGCCGGCTGCCTGCAAAATATCCGAACGGACGAGGATATGTCCCAGACCCAACCTGCCCCCACCTCAAACCTGTGCTGCCCTGAAAGTCCTAAGGGAACCCTACAAACTGACATCAGGAACCTGGGCTGGCCACTTGTCTTTCCCAGGGAAAAGGGCCGGTCTTTGTCTCCAGGGGCTGTGGCCCTGAGTGGCCCTGAGTGGCCGGCTGCCTGCAAAATATCCGAACGGACGAGGATATGTCCCAGACCCAACCTGCCCCCACCTCAAACCTGTGCTGCCCTGAAAGTCCTAAGGGAACCCTACAAACTGACATCAGGAACCTGGGCTGGCCACTTTTCTTTCCCAGGGAAAAGGGCCGGTCTTTGTCTCCAGGGGCTGTGGCCCTGAGTGCTGCCTGCAAAATATCCGAACGGACGAGGATATGTCCCAGACCCAACCTGCCCCCACCTCAAACCTGTGCTGCCCTGAAAGTCCTAAGGGAACCCTACAAACTGACATCAGGAACCTGGGCTGGCCACTTGTCTTTCCCAGGGAAAAGGGCCGGTCTTTGTCTCCAGGGGCTGTGGCCGGCTGAGTGGCCCTGAGTGGCCGGCTGCCTGCAAAATATCCGAACGGACGAGGATATGTCCCAGACCCAACCTGCCCCCACCTCAAACCTGTGCTGCCCTGACAGTCCCAAGAGAACCCTACAAACTGACATCAGGAAGCTGGGCTGGCCACTTTTCTTTCCCAGGGAAAAGGGCCGGTCTTTGTCTCCAGGGGCTGTGGCCCTGAGTGGCCGGCTGCCTGCAAAATATCCGAACGGACGAGGATATGTCCCAGACCCAACCTGCCCCCACCTCAAACCTGTGCTGCCCTGAAAGTCCTAAGGGAACCCTACAAACTGACATCAGGAACCTGGGCTGGACACTTTTCTTTCCCAGGGAAAAGGGCCGGTCTTTGTCTCCAGGGCCTGTGGCCCTGAGTGGCCGGCTGCCTGCAAAATATCCGAACGGACGAGGATATGTCCCAGACCCAACCTGCCCCCACCTCAAACCTGTGCTGCCCTGAAAGTCCTAAGGGAACCCTACAAACTGACATCAGGAACCTGGGCTGGCCACTTTTCTTTCCCAGGGAAAAGGGCCGGTCTTTGTCTCCAGGGCCTGTGGCCCTGAGTGGCCGGCTGCCTGCAAAATATCCGAACGGACGAGGATATGTCCCAGACCCAACCTGCCCCCACCTCAAACCTGTGCTGCCCTGAAAGTCCTAAGGGAACCCTACAAACTGACATCAGGAACCTGGGCTGGCCACTTGTCTTTCCCAGGGAAAAGGGCCGGTCTTTGTCTCCAGGGGCTGTGGCCCTGAGTGGCCGGCTGCCTGCAAAATATCCGAACGGACGAGGATATGTCCCAGACCCAACCTGCCCCCACCTCAAACCTGTGCTGCCCTGAAAGTCCCAAGGGAACCCTACAAACTGACATCAGGAAGCTGGGCTGGCCACTTCTCTTTCCCAGGGAAAAGGGCCGGTCTTTGTCTCCAGGGGCTGTGGCCGGCTGAGTGGCCCTGAGTGGCCGGCTGCCTGCAAAATATCCGAACGGACGAGGATATGTCCCAGACCCAACCTGCCCTCACCTCAAACCTGTGCTGCCCTGAAAGTCCTAAGGGAACCCTACAAACTGACATCAGGAACCTGGGCTGGCCACTTTTCTTTCCCAGGGAAAAGGGCCGGTCTTTGTCTCCAGGGGCTGTGGCCCTGAGTGGCCGGCTGCCTGCAAAATATCCGAACGGACGACGATATGTCCCAGACCCAACCTGCCCCCACCTCAAACCTGTGCTGCCCTGAAAGTCCTAAGGGAACCCTACAAACTGACATCAGGAAGCTGGGCTGGCCACTTTTCTTTCCCAGGGAAAAGGGCCGGTCTTTGTCTCCAGGGGCTGTGGCCCTGAGTGGCCGGCTGCCTGCAAAATATCCGAACGGACGAGGATATGTCCCAGACCCAACCTGCCCCCACCTCAAACCTGTGCTGCCCTGAAAGTCCTAAGGGAACCCTACAAACTGACATCAGGAACCTGGGCTGGCCACTTTTCTTTCCCAGGGAAAAGGGCCGGTGTTTGTCTCCAGGGGCTGTGGCCCTGAGTGGCCGGCTGCCTGCAAAATATCCGAACGGACGAGGATATGTCCCAGACCCAACCTGCCCCCACCTCAAACCTGTGCTGCCCTGAAAGTCCTAAGGGAACCCTACAAACTGACATCAGGAACCTGGGCTGGCCACTTTTCTTTCCCAGGGAAAAGGGCCGGTCTTTGTCTCCAGGGCCTGTGGCCCTGAGTGGCCGGCTGCCTGCAAAATATCTGAACGGACGAGGATATGTCCCAGACCCAACCTGCCCCCACCTCAAACCTGTGCTGCCCTGACAGTCCCAAGGGAACCCTACAATCTGACATCAGGAACCTGGGCTGGCCACTTTTCTTTCCCAGGGAAAAGGGCCGGTCTTTGTCTCCAGGGACTGTGGCCCTGAGTGGCCGGCTGCCTGCAAAATATCCGAACGGACGAGGATATGTCCCAGACCCAACCTGCCCCCACCTCAAACCTGTGCTGCCCTGAAAGTCCTAAGGGAACCCTACAAACTGACATCAGGAACCTGGGCTGGCCACTTTTCTTTCCCAGGGAAAAGGGCCGGTCTTTGTCTCCAGGGGCTGTGGCCCTGAGTGGCCGGCTGCCTGCAAAATATCCGAACGGACGAGGATATGTCCCAGACCCAACCTGCCCCCACCTCAAACCTGTGCTGCCCTGAAAGTCCTAAGGGAACCCTACAAACTGACATCAGGAACCTGGGCTGGCCACTTTTCTTTCCCAGGGAAAAGGGCCGGTCTTTGTCTCCAGGGGCTGTGGCCCTGAGTGGCCGGCTGCCTGCAAAATATCCGAACGGACGAGGATATGTCCCAGACCCAACCTGCCCCCACCTCAAACCTGTGCTGCCCTGAAAGTCCTAAGGGAACCCTACAAACTGACATCAGGAACCTGGGCTGGCCACTTTTCTTTCCCAGGGAAAAGGGCCGGTCTTTGTCTCCAGGGGCTGTGGCCCTGAGTGGCCGGCTGCCTGCAAAATATCCGAACGGACGAGGATATGTCCCAGACCCAACCTGCCCCCACCTCAAACCTGTGCTGCCCTGACAGTCCCAAGGGAACCCTACAAACTGACATCAGGAACCTGGGCTGGCCACTTTTCTTTCCCAGGGAAAAGGGCCGGTCTTTGTCTCCAGGGGCTGTGGCCCTGAGTGGCCGGCTGCCTGCAAAATATCCGAACGGACGAGGATATGTCCCAGACCCAACCTGCCCCCACCTCAAACCTGTGCTGCCCTGAAAGTCCTAAGGGAACCCTAAAAACTGACATCAGGAACCTGGGCTGGCCACTTTTCTTTCCCAGGGAAAAGGGCCGGTCTTTGTCTCCAGGGGCTGTGGCCCTGAGTGGCCGGCTGCCTGCAAAATATCCGAACGGACGAGGATATGTCCTAGACCCAACCTGCCCCCACCTCAAACCTGTGCTGCCCTGAAAGTCCTAAGGGAACCCTACAAACTGACATCAGGAACCTGGGCTGGCCACTTTTCTTTCCCAGGGAAAAGGGCCGGTCTTTGTCTCCAGGGGCTGTGGCCCTGAGTGGCCGGCTGCCTGCAAAATAGCCGAACGGACGAGGATATGTCCCAGACCCAACCTGCCCCCACCTCAAACCTGTGCTGCCCTGAAAGTCCTAAGGGAACCCTACAAACTGACATCAGGAACCTGGGCTGGCCACTTTTCTTTCCCAGGGAAAAGGGCCGGTCTTTGTCTCCAGGGGCTGTGGCCGGCTGAGTGGCCGGCTGCCTGCAAAATATCCGAACAGACGAGGATATGTCCCAGACCCAACCTGCCCCCACCTCAAACCTGTGCTGCCCTGACAGTCCCAAGAGAACCCTACAAACTGACATCAGGAAGCTGGGCTGGCCACTTTTCTTTCCCAGGGAAAAGGGCCGGTCTTTGTCTCCAGGGGCTGTGGCCCTGAGTGGCCGGCTGCCTGCAAAATATCCGAACGGATGAGGATATGTCCCAGACCCAACCTGCCCCCACCTCAAACCTGTGCTGCCCTGAAAGTCCTAAGGGAACCCTACAAACTGACATCAGGAACCTGGGCTGGCCACTTTTCTTTCCCAGGGAAAAGGGCCGGTCTTTGTCTCCAGGGGCTGTGGCCCTGAGTGGCCGGCTGCCTGCAAAATATCCGAACGGACGAGGATATGTCCCAGACCCAACCTGCCCCCACCTCAAACCTGTGCTGCCCTGAAAGTCCTAAGGGAACCCTACAAACTGACATCAGGAAGCTGGGCTGGCCACTTTTCTTTCCCAGGGAAAAGGGCCGGTCTTTGTCTCCAGGGGCTGTGGCCCTGAGTGGCCGGCTGCCTGCAAAATATCCGAACGGACGAGGATATGTCCCAGACCCAACCTGCCCCCACCTCAAACCTGTGCTGCCCTGAAAGTCCTAAGGGAACCCTACAAACTGACATCAGGAACCTGGGCTGGCCACTTTTCTTTCCCAGGGAAAAGGGCCGGTCTTTGTCTCCAGGGCCTGTGGCCCTGAGTGGCCGGCTGCCTGCAAAATATCCGAACGGACGAGGATATGTCCCAGACCCAACCTGCCCCCACCTCAAACCTGTGCTGCCCTGAAAGTCCTAAGGGAACCCTACAAACTGACATCAGGAAGCTGGGCTGGCCACTTTTCTTTCCCAGGGAAAAGGGCCGGTCTTTGTCTCCAGGGGCTGTGGCCCTGAGTGGCCGGCTGCCTGCAAAATAGCCGAACGGACGAGGATATGTCCCAGACCCAACCTGCCCCCACCTCAAACCTGTGCTGCCCTGAAAGTCCCAAGGGAACCCTACAAACTGACATCAGGAAGCTGGGCTGGCCACTTCTCTTTCCCAGGGAAAAGGGCCGGTCTTTGTCTCCAGGGGCTGTGGCCGGCTGAGTGGCCCTGAGTGGCCGGCTGCCTGCAAAATATCCGAACGGACGAGGATATGTCCCAGACCCAACCTGCCCCCACCTCAAACCTGTGCTGCCCTGAAAGTCCTAAGGGAACCCTACAAACTGACATCAGGAAGCTGGGCTGGCCACTTTTCTTTCCCAGGGAAAAGGGCCGGTCTTTGTCTCCAGGGGCTGTGGCCCTGAGTGGCCCTGAGTGGCCAGCTGCCTGCAAAATATCCGAACGGACGAGGATATGTCCCAGACCAAACCTGCCCCCACCTCAAACCTGTGCTGCCCTGAAAGTCCTAAGGGAACCCTACAAACTGACATCAGGAACCTGGGCTGGCCACTTTTCTTTCCCAGGGAAAAGGGCCGGTCTTTGTCTCCAGGGGCTGTGGCCCTGAGTGGCCGGCTGCCTGCAAAATATCCGAACGGACGAGGATATGTCCCAGACCCAACCTGCCCCCACCTCAAACCTGTGCTGCCCTGAAAGTCCTAAGGGAACCCTACAAACTGACATCAGGAACCTGGGCTGGCCACTTGTCTTTCCCAGGGAAAAGGGCCGGTCTTTGTCTCCAGGGGCTGTGGCCCTGAGTGGCCCTGAGTGGCCGGCTGCCTGCAAAATATCCGAACGGACGAGGATATGTCCCAGACCCAACCTGCCCCCACCTCAAACCTGTGCTGCCCTGAAAGTCCTAAGGGAACCCTACAAACTGACATCAGGAACCTGGGCTGGCCACTTTTCTTTCCCAGGGAAAAGGGCCGGTCTTTGTCTCCAGGGGCTGTGGCCCTGAGTGCTGCCTGCAAAATATCCGAACGGACGAGGATATGTCCCAGACCCAACCTGCCCCCACCTCAAACCTGTGCTGCCCTGAAAGTCCTAAGGGAACCCTACAAACTGACATCAGGAACCTGGGCTGGCCACTTGTCTTTCCCAGGGAAAAGGGCCGGTCTTTGTCTCCAGGGGCTGTGGCCCTGAGTGGCCGGCTGCCTGCAAAATATCCGAACGGACGAGGATATGTCCCAGACCCAACCTGCCCCCACCTCAAACCTGTGCTGCCCTGAAAGTCCTAAGGGAACCCTACAAACTGACATCAGGAAGCTGGGCTGGCCACTTTTCTTTCCCAGGGAAAAGGGCCGGTCTTTGTCTCCAGGGGCTGTGGCCCTGAGTGGCCGGCTGCCTGCAAAATATCCGAACGGACGAGGATATGTCCCAGACCCAACCTGCCCCCACCTCAAACCTGTGCTGCCCTGAAAGTCCTAAGGGAACCCTACAAACTGACATCAGGAACCTGGGCTGGCCACTTTTCTTTCCCAGGGAAAAGGGCCGGTCTTTGTCTCCAGGGGCTGTGGCCCTGAGTGGCCGGCTGCCTGCAAAATATCCGAACGGACGAGGATATGTCCCAGACCCAACCTGCCCCCACCTCAAACCTGTGCTGCCCTGAAAGTCCTAAGGGAACCCTACAAACTGACATCAGGAACCTGGGCTGGCCACTTTTCTTTCCCAGGGAAAAGGGCCGGTCTTTGTCTCCAGGGGCTGTGGCCGGCTGAGTGGCCCTGAGTGGCCGGCTGCCTGCAAAATATCCGAACGGACGAGGATATGTCCCAGACCCAACCTGCCCCCACCTCAAACCTGTGCTGCCCTGAAAGTCCTAAGGGAACCCTACAAACTGACATCAGGAAGCTGGGCTGGCCACTTTTCTTTCCCAGGGAAAAGGGCCGGTCTTTGTCTCCAGGGGCTGTGGCCCTGAGTGGCCGGCTGCCTGCAAAATATCCGAACGGACGAGGATATGTCCCAGACCCAACCTGCCCCCACCTCAAACCTGTGCTGCCCTGAAAGTCCTAAGGGAACCCTACAAACTGACATCAGGAAGCTGGGCTGGCCACTTTTCTTTCCCAGGGAAAAGGGCCGGTCTTTGTCTCCAGGGGCTGTGGCCCTGAGTGGCCGGCTGCCTGCAAAATATCCGAACGGACGAGGATATGTCCCAGACCCAACCTGCCCCCACCTCAAACCTGTGCTGCCCTGAAAGTCCTAAGGGAACCCTACAAACTGACATCAGGAACCTGGGCTGGACACTTTTCTTTCCCAGGGCAAAGGGCCGGTCTTTGTCTCCAGGGGCTGTGGCCCTGAGTGGCCGGCTGCCTGCAAAATATCCGAACGGACGAGGATATGTCCCAGACCCAACCTGCCCCCACCTCAAACCTGTGCTGCCCTGAAAGTCCTAAGGGAACCCTACAAACTGACATCAGGAACCTGGGCTGGCCACTTTTCTTTCCCAGGGAAAAGGGCCGGTCTTTGTCTCCAGGGGCTGTGGCCGGCTGAGTGGCCCTGAGTGGCCGGCTGCCTGCAAAATATCCGAACGGACGAGGATATGTCCCAGACCCAACCTGCCCCCACCTCAAACCTGTGCTGCCCTGAAAGTCCTAAGGGAACCCTACAAACTGACATCAGGAACCTGGGCTGGCCACTTTTCTTTCCCAGGGAAAAGGGCCGGTCTTTGTCTCCAGGGGCTGTGGCCCTGAGTGGCCGGCTGCCTGCAAAATATCCGAACGGACGAGGATATGTCCCAGACCCAACCTGCCCCCACCTCAAACCTGTGCTGCCCTGAAAGTCCTAAGGGAACCCTACAAACTGACATCAGGAACCTGGGCTGGCCACTTTTCTTTCCCAGGGAAAAGGGCCAGTCTTTGTCTCCAGGGGCTGTGGCCCTGAGTGGCCGGCTGCCTGCAAAATATCCGAACGGACGAGGATATGTCCCAGACCCAACCTGCCCCCACCTCAAACCTGTGCTGCCCTGACAGTCCCAAGAAAACCCTACAAATTGACATCAGGAACCTGGGCTGGACACTTTTCTTTCCCAGGGAAAAGGGCCGGTCTTTGTCTCCAGGGGCTGTGGCCGGCTGAGTGGCCGGCTGCCTGCAAAATATCCGAACGGACGAGGATATGTCCCAGACCCAACCTGCCCCCACCTCAAACCTGTGCTGCCCTGAAAGTCCTAAGGGAACCCTACAAACTGACATCAGGAACCTGGGCTGGCCACTTTTCTTTCCCAGGGAAAAGGGCCGGTCTTTGTCTCCAGGGGCTGTGGCCCTGAGTGGCCGGCTGCCTGCAAAATATCCGAACGGACGAGGATATGTCCCAGACCCAACCTGCCCCCACCTCAAACCTGTGCTGCCCTGAAAGTCCTAAGGGAACCCTACAAACTGACATCAGGAACCTGGGCTGGCCACTTTTCTTTCCCAGGGAAAAGGGCCGGTCTTTGTCTCCAGGGGCTGTGGCCGGCTGAGTGGCCCTGAGTGGCCGGCTGCCTGCAAAATATCCGAACGGACGAGGATATGTCCCAGACCCAACCTGCCCCCACCTCAAACCTGTGCTGCCCTGAAAGTCCTAAGGGAACCCTACAAACTGACATCAGGAACCTGGGCTGGCCACTTTTCTTTCCCAGGGAAAAGGGCCGGTCTTTGTCTCCAGGGGCTGTGGCCGGCTGAGTGGCCGGCTGCCTGCAAAATATCCGAACGGACGAGGATATGTCCCAGACCCAACCTGCCCCCACCTCAAACCTGTGCTGCCCTGAAAGTCCTAAGGGAACCCTACAAACTGACATCAGGAACCTGGGCTGGCCACTTTTCTTTCCCAGGGAAAAGGGCCGGTCTTTGTCTCCAGGGGCTGTGGCCCTGAGTGGCCGGCTGCCTGCAAAATATCCGAACGGACGAGGATATGTCCCAGACCCAACCTGCCCCCACCTCAAACCTGTGCTGCCCTGAAAGTCCTAAGGGAACCCTACAAACTGACATCAGGAACCTGGGCTGGCCACTTTTCTTTCCCAGGGAAAAGGGCCGGTCTTTGTCTCCAGGGGCTGTGGCCCTGAGTGGCCGGCTGCCTGCAAAATATCCGAACGGACGAGGATATGTCCCAGACCCAACCTGCCCCCACCTCAAACCTGTGCTGCCCTGAAAGTCCTAAGGGAACCCTACAAACTGACATCAGGAACCTGGGCTGGCCACTTTTCTTTCCCAGGGCAAAGGGCCGGTCTTTGTCTCCAGGGGCTGTGGCCCTGAGTGGCCGGCTGCCTGCAAAATATCCGAACGGACGAGGATATGTCCCAGACCCAACCTGCCCCCACCTCAAACCTGTGCTGCCCTGAAAGTCCTAAGGGAACCCTACAAACTGACATCAGGAACCTGGGCTGGCCACTTTTCTTTCCCAGGGAAAAGGGCCGGTCTTTGTCTCCAGGGGCTGTGGCCGGCTGAGTGGCCCTGAGTGGCCGGCTGCCTGCAAAATATCCGAACGGACGAGGATATGTCCCAGACCCAACCTGCCCCCACCTCAAACCTGTGCTGCCCTGAAAGTCCTAAGGGAACCCTACAAACTGACATCAGGAACCTGGGCTGGCCACTTTTCTTTCCCAGGGAAAAGGGCCGGTCTTTGTCTCCAGGGGCTGTGGCCCTGAGTGGCCGGCTGCCTGCAAAATATCCGAACGGACGAGGATATGTCCCAGACCCAACCTGCCCCCACCTCAAACCTGTGCTGCCCTGAAAGTCCTAAGGGAACCCTACAAACTGACATCAGGAACCTGGGCTGGCCACTTTTCTTTCCCAGGGAAAAGGGCCAGTCTTTGTCTCCAGGGGCTGTGGCCCTGAGTGGCCGGCTGCCTGCAAAATATCCGAACGGACGAGGATATGTCCCAGACCCAACCTGCCCCCACCTCAAACCTGTGCTGCCCTGACAGTCCCAAGAAAACCCTACAAATTGACATCAGGAACCTGGGCTGGACACTTTTCTTTCCCAGGGAAAAGGGCCGGTCTTTGTCTCCAGGGGCTGTGGCCGGCTGAGTGGCCGGCTGCCTGCAAAATATCCGAACGGACGAGGATATGTCCCAGACCCAACCTGCCCCCACCTCAAACCTGTGCTGCCCTGAAAGTCCTAAGGGAACCCTACAAACTGACATCAGGAACCTGGGCTGGCCACTTTTCTTTCCCAGGGAAAAGGGCCGGTCTTTGTCTCCAGGGGCTGTGGCCCTGAGTGGCCGGCTGCCTGCAAAATATCCGAACGGACGAGGATATGTCCCAGACCCAACCTGCCCCCACCTCAAACCTGTGCTGCCCTGAAAGTCCCAAGGGAACCCTACAAACTGACATCAGGAACCTGGGCTGGCCACTTTTCTTTCCCAGGGAAAAGGGCCGGTCTTTGTCTCCAGGGGATGTGGCCGGCTGAGTGGCCCTGAGTGGCCGGCTGCCTGCAAAATATCCGAACAGACGAGGATATGTCCCAGACCCAACCTGCCCCCACCTCAAACCTGTGCTGCCCTGAAAGTCCTAAGGGAACCCTACAAACTGACATCAGCAACCTGGGCTGGCCACTTTTCTTTCCCAGGGAAAAGGGCCGGTCTTTGTCTCCAGGGGCTGTGGCCCTGAGTGGCCGGCTGCCTGCAAAATATCCGAACGGACGAGGATATGTCCCAGACCCAACCTGCCCCCACCTCAAACCTGTGCTGCCCTGAAAGTCCTAAGGGAACCCTACAAACTGACATCAGGAAGCTGGGCTGGCCACTTTTCTTTCCCAGGGAAAAGGGCCGGTCTTTGTCTCCAGGGGCTGTGGCCCTGAGTGGCCGGCTGCCTGCAAAATATCCGAACGGACGAGGATATGTCCCAGACCCAACCTGCCCCCACCTCAAACCTGTGCTGCCCTGACAGTCCCAAGGGAACCCTACAAACTGACATCAGGAACCTGGGCTGGACACTTTTCTTTCCCAGGGAAAAGGGCCGGTCTTTGTCTCCAGGGGCTGTGGCCCTGAGTGGCCGGCTGCCTGCAAAATATCCGAACGGACGAGGATATGTCCCAGACCCAACCTGCCCCCACCTCAAACCTGTGCTGCCCTGAAAGTCCTAAGGGAACCCTACAAACTGACATCAGGAAGCTGGGCTGGCCACTTTTCTTTCCCAGGGAAAAGGGCCGGTCTTTGTCTCCAGGGGCTGTGGCCCTGAGTGGCCGGCTGCCTGCAAAATATCCGAACGGACGAGGATATGTCCTAGACCCAACCTGCCCCCACCTCAAACCTGTGCTGCCCTGAAAGTCCTAAGGGAACCCTACAAACTGACATCAGGAACCTGGGCTGGCCACTTTTCTTTCCCAGGGAAAAGGGCCGGTCTTTGTCTCCAGGGGCTGTGGCCCTGAGTGGCCGGCTGCCTGCAAAATATCCGAACGGACGAGGATATGTCCCAGACCCAACCTGCCCCCACCTCAAACCTGTGCTGCCCTGAAAGTCCTAAGGGAACCCTACAAACTGACATCAGGAACCTGGGCTGGCCACTTTTCTTTCCCAGGGAAAAGGGCCGGTCTTTGTCTCCAGGGGCTGTGGCCCTGAGTGGCCGGCTGCCTGCAAAATATCCGAACGGACGAGGATATGTCCCAGACCCAACCTGCCCCCACCTCAAACCTGTGCTGCACTGACAGTCCCAAGAAAACCCTACAAATTGACATCAGGAACCTGGGCTGGCCACTTTTCTTTCCCAGGGAAAAGGGCCGGTCTTTGTCTCCAGGGGCTGTGGCCGGCTGAGTGGCCGGCTGCCTGCAAAATATCCGAACGGACGAGGATATGTCCCAGACCCAACCTGCCCCCACCTCAAACCTGTGCTGCCCTGAAAGTCCTAAGGGAACCCTACAAACTGACATCAGGAACCTGGGCTGGCCACTTTTCTTTCCCAGGGAAAAGGGCCGGTCTTTGTCTCCAGGGGCTGTGGCCGGCTGAGTGGCCCTGAGTGGCCGGCTGCCTGCAAAATATCCGAACGGACGAGGATATGTCCCAGACCCAACCTGCCCCCACCTCAAACCTGTGCTGCCCTGAAAGTCCTAAGGGAACCCTACAAACTGACATCAGGAAGCTGGGCTGGCCACTTTTCTTTCCCAGGGAAAAGGGCCGGTCTTTGTCTCCAGGGGCTGTGGCCGGCTGAGTGGCCCTGAGTGGCCGGCTGCCTGCAAAATATCCGAACGGACGAGGATATGTCCCAGACCCAACCTGCCCCCACCTCAAACCTGTGCTGCCCTGAAAGTCCTAAGGGAACCCTACAAACTGACATCAGGAACCTGGGCTGGCCACTTGTCTTTCCCAGGGAAAAGGGCCGGTCTTTGTCTCCAGGGGCTGTGGCCGGCTGAGTGGCCCTGAGTGGCCGGCTGCCTGCAAAATATCCGAACGGACGAGGATATGTCCCAGACCCAACCTGCCCCCACCTCAAACCTGTGCTGCCCTGACAGTCCCAAGGGAACCCTACAAACTGACATCAGGAACCTGGGCTGGCCACTTTTCTTTCCCAGGGAAAAGGGCCGGTCTTTGTCTCCAGGGGCTGTGGCCCTGAGTGGCCGGCTGCCTGCAAAATATCCGAACGGACGAGGATATGTCCCAGACCCAACCTGCCCCCACCTCAAACCTGTGCTGCCCTGAAAGTCCTAAGGGAACCCTACAAACTGACATCAGGAAGCTGGGCTGGCCACTTTTCTTTCCCAGGGAAAAGGGCCGGTCTTTGTCTCAAGGGGCTGTGGCCGGCTGAGTGGCCCTGAGTGGCCGGCTGCCTGCAAAATATCCGAACGGACGAGGATATGTCCCAGACCCAACCTGCCCCCACCTCAAACCTGTGCTGCCCTGAAAGTCCTAAGGGAACCCTACAAACTGACATCAGGAACCTGGGCTGGACACTTTTCTTTCCCAGGGCAAAGGGCCGGTCTTTGTCTCCAGGGGCTGTGGCCCTGAGTGGCCGGCTGCCTGCAAAATATCCGAACGGACGAGGATATGTCCCAGACCCAACCTGCCCCCACCTCAAACCTGTGCTGCCCTGAAAGTCCTAAGGGAACCCTACAAACTGACATCAGGAACCTGGGCTGGCCACTTTTCTTTCCCAGGGAAAAGGGCCGGTCTTTGTCTCCAGGGGCTGTGGCCCTGAGTGGCCGGCTGCCTGCAAAATATCCGAACGGACGAGGATATGTCCCAGACCCAACCTGCCCCCACCTCAAACCTGTGCTGCCCTGACAGTCCCAAGGGAACCCTACAAACTGACATCAGGAAGCTGGGCTGGCCACTTTTCTTTCCCAGGGAAAAGGGCCGGTCTTTGTCTCCAGGGGCTGTGGCCCTGAGTGGCCGGCTGCCTGCAAAATATCCGAACGGACGAGGATATGTCCCAGACCCAACCTGCCCCCACCTCAAACCTGTGCTGCCCTGAAAGTCCTAAGGGAACCCTACAAACTGACATCAGGAACCTGGGCTGGCCACTTTTCTTTCCCAGGGAAAAGGGCCGGTCTTTGTCTCCAGGGGCTGTGGCCCTGAGTGGCCGGCTGCCTGCAAAATATCCGAACGGACGAGGATATGTCCTAGACCCAACCTGCCCCCACCTCAAACCTGTGCTGCCCTGAAAGTCCTAAGGGAACCCTACAAACTGACATCAGGAACCTGGGCTGGACACTTTTCTTTCCCAGGGAAAAGGGCCAATCTTTGTCTCCAGGGGCTGTGGCCCTGAGTGGCCGGCTGCCTGCAAAATATCCGAACGGACGAGGATATGTCCCAGACCCAACCTGCCCCCACCTCAAACCTGTGCTGCCCTGACAGTCCCAAGAAAACCCTACAAATTGACATCAGGAACCTGGGCTGGCCACTTTTCTTTCCCAGGGAAAAGGGCCGGTCTTTGTCTCCAGGGGCCGTGGCCGGCTGAGTGGCCGGCTGCCTGCAAAATATCCGAACGGACGAGGATATGTCCCAGACCCAACCTGCCCCCACCTCAAACCTGTGCTGCCCTGAAAGTCCTAAGGGAACCCTACAAACTGACATCAGGAACCTGGGCTGGCCACTTGTCTTTCCCAGGGAAAAGGGCCGGTCTTTGTCTCCAGGGGCTGTGGCCCTGAGTGGCCGGCTGCCTGCAAAATATCCGAACGGACGAGGATATGTCCCAGACCCAACCTGCCCCCACCTCAAACCTGTGCTGCCCTGAAAGTCCTAAGGGAACCCTACAAACTGACATCAGGAACCTGGGCTGGCCACTTTTCTTTCCCAGGGAAAAGGGCCGGTCTTTGTCTCCAGGGGCTGTGGCCGGCTGAGTGGCCCTGAGTGGCCGGCTGCCTGCAAAATATCCGAACGGACGAGGATATGTCCCAGACCCAACCTGCCCCCACCTCAAACCTGTGCTGCCCTGAAAGTCCTAAGGGAACCCTACAAACTGACATCAGGAACCTGGGCTGGCCACTTGTCTTTCCCAGGGAAAAGGGCCGGTCTTTGTCTCCAGGGGCTGTGGCCGGCTGAGTGGCCCTGAGTGGCCGGCTGCCTGCAAAATATCCGAACGGACGAGGATATGTCCCAGACCCAACCTGCCCCCACCTCAAACCTGTGCTGCCCTGAAAGTCCTAAGGGAACCCTACAAACTGACATCAGGAACCTGGGCTGGCCACTTTTCTTTCCCAGGGAAAAGGGCCGGTCTTTGTCTCCAGGGGCTGTGGCCCTGAGTGGCCGGCTGCCTGCAAAATATCCGAACGGACGAGGATATGTCCCAGACCCAACCTGCCCCCACCTCAAACCTGTGCTGCCCTGACAGTCCCAAGGGAACCCTACAAACTGACATCAGGAAGCTGGGCTGGCCACTTTTCTTTCCCAGGGAAAAGGGCCGGTCTTTGTCTCCAGGGGCTGTGGCCCTGAGTGGCCGGCTGCCTGCAAAATATCCGAACGGACGAGGATATGTCCCAGACCCAACCTGCCCCCACCTCAAACCTGTGCTGCCCTGAAAGTCCTAAGGGAACCCTACAAACTGACATCAGGAACCTGGGCTGGCCACTTTTCTTTCCCAGGGAAAAGGGCCGGTCTTTGTCTCCAGGGGCTGTGGCCCTGAGTGGCCGGCTGCCTGCAAAATATCCGAACGGACGAGGATATGTCCTAGACCCAACCTGCCCCCACCTCAAACCTGTGCTGCCCTGAAAGTCCTAAGGGAACCCTACAAACTGACATCAGGAACCTGGGCTGGACACTTTTCTTTCCCAGGGAAAAGGGCCAATCTTTGTCTCCAGGGGCTGTGGCCCTGAGTGGCCGGCTGCCTGCAAAATATCCGAACGGACGAGGATATGTCCCAGACCCAACCTGCCCCCACCTCAAACCTGTGCTGCCCTGACAGTCCCAAGAAAACCCTACAAATTGACATCAGGAACCTGGGCTGGCCACTTTTCTTTCCCAGGGAAAAGGGCCGGTCTTTGTCTCCAGGGGCCGTGGCCGGCTGAGTGGCCGGCTGCCTGCAAAATATCCGAACGGACGAGGATATGTCCCAGACCCAACCTGCCCCCACCTCAAACCTGTGCTGCCCTGAAAGTCCTAAGGGAACCCTACAAACTGACATCAGGAACCTGGGCTGGCCACTTGTCTTTCCCAGGGAAAAGGGCCGGTCTTTGTCTCCAGGGGCTGTGGCCCTGAGTGCCCGGCTGCCTGCAAAATATCCGAACGGACGAGGATATGTCCCAGACCCAACCTGCCCCCACCTCAAACCTGTGCTGCCCTGAAAGTCCTAAGGGAACCCTACAAACTGACATCAGGAACCTGGGCTGGCCACTTTTCTTTCCCAGGGAAAAGGGCCGGTCTTTGTCTCCAGGGGCTGTGGCCGGCTGAGTGGCCCTGAGTGGCCGGCTGCCTGCAAAATATCCGAACGGACGAGGATATGTCCCAGACCCAACCTGCCCCCACCTCAAACCTGTGCTGCCCTGAAAGTCCTAAGGGAACCCTACAAACTGACATCAGGAACCTGGGCTGGCCACTTGTCTTTCCCAGGGAAAAGGGCCGGTCTTTGTCTCCAGGGGCTGTGGCCGGCTGAGTGGCCCTGAGTGGCCGGCTGCCTGCAAAATATCCGAACGGACGAGGATATGTCCCAGACCCAACCTGCCCCCACCTCAAACCTGTGCTGCCCTGACAGTCCCAAGGGAACCCTACAAACTGACATCAGGAACCTGGGCTGGCCACTTTTCTTTCCCAGGGAAAAGGGCCGGTCTTTGTCTCCAGGGGCTGTGGCCCTGAGTGGCCGGCTGCCTGCAAAATATCCGAACGGACGAGGATATGTCCCAGACCCAACCTGCCCCCACCTCAAACCTGTGCTGCCCTGAAAGTCCTAAGGGAACCCTACAAACTGACATCAGGAAGCTGGGCTGGCCACTTTTCTTTCCCAGGGAAAAGGGCCGGTCTTTGTCTCAAGGGGCTGTGGCCCTGAGTGGCCGGCTGCCTGCAAAATATCCGAACGGACGAGGATATGTCCCAGACCCAACCTGCCCCCACCTCAAACCTGTGCTGCCCTGAAAGTCCTAAGGGAACCCTACAAACTGACATCAGGAACCTGGGCTGGACACTTTTCTTTCCCAGGGCAAAGGGCCGGTCTTTGTCTCCAGGGGCTGTGGCCCTGAGTGGCCGGCTGCCTGCAAAATATCCGAACGGACGAGGATATGTCCCAGACCCAACCTGCCCCCACCTCAAACCTGTGCTGCCCTGAAAGTCCTAAGGGAACCCTACAAACTGACATCAGGAACCTGGGCTGGCCACTTTTCTTTCCCAGGGAAAAGGGCCGGTCTTTGTCTCCAGGGGCTGTGGCCGGCTGAGTGGCCCTGAGTGGCCGGCTGCCTGCAAAATATCCGAACGGACGAGGATATGTCCCAGACCCAACCTGCCCCCACCTCAAACCTGTGCTGCCCTGAAAGTCCTAAGGGAACCCTACAAACTGACATCAGGAAGCTGGGCTGGCCACTTTTCTTTCCCAGGGAAAAGGGCCGGTCTTTGTCTCCAGGGGCTGTGGCCCTGAGTGGCCGGCTGCCTGCAAAATATCCGAACGGACGACGATATGTCCCAGACCCAACCTGCCCCCACCTCAAACCTGTGCTGCCCTGAAAGTCCTAAGGGAACCCTACAAACTGACATCAGGAACCTGGGCTGGCCACTTTTCTTTCCCAGGGAAAAGGGCCGGTCTTTGTCTCCAGGGGCTGTGGCCCTGAGTGGCCGGCTGCCTGCAAAATATCCGAACGGACGAGGATATGTCCCAGACCCAACCTGCCCCCACCTCAAACCTGTGCTGCCCTGAAAGTCCTAAGGGAACCCTACAAACTGACATCAGGAAGCTGGGCTGGCCACTTTTCTTTCCCAGGGAAAAGGGCCGGTCTTTGTCTCCAGGGGCTGTGGCCCTGAGTGGCCGGCTGCCTGCAAAATATCCGAACGGACGAGGATATGTCCCAGACCCAACCTGCCCCCACCTCAAACCTGTGCTGCCCTGAAAGTCCTAAGGGAACCCTACAAACTGACATCAGGAACCTGGGCTGGCCACTTTTCTTTCCCAGGGAAAAGGGCCGGTCTTTGTCTCCAGGGGCTGTGGCCGGCTGAGTGGCCGGCTGCCTGCAAAATATCTGAACGGACGAGGATATGTCCCAGACCCAACCTGCCCCCACCTCAAACCTGTGCTGCCCTGAAAGTCCTAAGGGAACCCTACAAATTGACATCAGGAACCTGGGCTGGCCACTTTTCTTTCCCAGGGAAAAGGGCCGGTCTTTGTCTCCAGGGGCTGTGGCCGGCTGAGTGGCCGGCTGCCTGCAAAATATCCGAACGGACGAGGATATGTCCCAGACCAGACCTGCCCCCACCTCAAACCTGTGCTGCCCTGAAAGTCCTAAGGGAACCCTACAAACTGACATCAGGAACCTGGGCTGGCCACTTTTCTTTCCCAGGGAAAAGGGCCGGTCTTTGTCTCCAGGGGCTGTGGCCCTGAGTGGCCGGCTGCCTGCAAAATATCCGAACGGACGAGGATATGTCCCAGACCCAACCTGCCCCCACCTCAAACCTGTGCTGCCCTGAAAGTCCTAAGGGAACCCTACAAACTGACATCAGGAAGCTGGGCTGGCCACTTCTCTTTCCCAGGGAAAAGGGCCGGTCTTTGTCTCCAGGGGCTGTGGCCCTGAGTGGCCGGCTGCCTGCAAAATATCCGAATGGACGAGGATATGTCCCAGACCCAACCTGCCCCCACCTCAAACCTGTGCTGCCCTGAAAGTCCTAAGGGAACCCTACAAACTGACATCAGGAACCTGGGCTGGCCACTTGTCTTTCCCAGGGAAAAGGGCCGGTCTTTGTCTCCAGGGGCTGTGGCCGGATGAGTGGCCCTGAGTGGCCGGCTGCCTGCAAAATATCCGAACGGACGAGGATATGTCCCAGACCCAACCTGCCCCCACCTCAAACCTGTGCTGCCCTGAAAGTCCTAAGGGAACCCTACAAACTGACATCAGGAACCTGGGCTGGCCACTTGTCTTTCCCAGGGAAAAGGGCCGGTCTTTGTCTCCAGGGGCTGTGGCCCTGAGTGGCCGGCTGCCTGCAAAATATCCGAACGGACGAGGATATGTCCCAGACCCAACCTGCCCCCACCTCAAACCTGTGCTGCCCTGAAAGTCCTAAGGGAACCCTACAAACTGACATCAGGAAGCTGGGCTGGCCACTTTTCTTTCCCAGGGAAAAGGGCCGGTCTTTGTCTCCAGGGGCTGTGGCCCTGAGTGGCCGGCTGCCTGCAAAATATCCGAACGGACGAGGATATGTCCCAGACCCAACCTGCCCCCACCTCAAACCTGTGCTGCCCTGACAGTCCTAAGGGAACCCTACAAACTGACATCAGGAACCTGGGCTGGCCACTTTTCTTTCCCAGGGAAAAGGGCCGGTCTTTGTCTCCAGGGGCTGTGGCCGGCTGAGTGGCCGGCTGCCTGCAAAATATCCGAACGGACGAGGATATGTCCCAGACCCAACCTGCCCCCACCTCAAACCTGTGCTGCCCTGAAAGTCCTAAGGGAACCCTACAAACTGACATCAGGAACCTGGGCTGGCCACTTTTCTTTCCCAGGGAAAAGGGCCGGTCTTTGTCTCCAGGGGCTGTGGCCCTGAGTGGCCGGCTGCCTGCAAAATATCCGAACGGACGAGGATATGTCCCAGACCCAACCTGCCCCCACCTCAAACCTGTGCTGCCCTGAAAGTCCTAAGGGAACCCTACAAACTGACATCAGGAACCTGGGCTGGCCACTTTTCTTTCCCAGGGAAAAGGGCCGGTCTTTGTCTCCAGGGGCTGTGGCCCTGAGTGGCCGGCTGCCTGCAAAATATCCGAACGGACGAGGATATGTCCCAGACCCAACCTGCCCCCACCTCAAACCTGTGCTGCCCTGAAAGTCCTAAGGGAACCCTACAAACTGACATCAGGAACCTGGGCTGGCCACTTGTCTTTCCCAGGGAAAAGGGCCGGTCTTTGTCTCCAGGGGCTGTGGCCGGCTGAGTGGCCGGCTGCCTGCAAAATATCCGAACGGACGAGGATATGTCCCAGACCCAACCTGCCCCCACCTCAAACCTGTGCTGCCCTGAAAGTCCTAAGGGAACCCTACAAACTGACATCAGGAACCTGGGCTGGCCACTTTTCTTTCCCAGGGAAAAGGGCCGGTCTTTGTCTCCAGGGGCTGTGGCCCTGAGTGGCCGGCTGCCTGCAAAATATCCGAACGGACGAGGATATGTCCCAGACCCAACCTGCCCCCACCTCAAACCTGTGCTGCCCTGAAAGTCCTAAGGGAACCCTACAAACTGACATCAGGAACCTGGGCTGGCCACTTTTCTTTCCCAGGGAAAAGGGCCGGTCTTTGTCTCCAGGGGCTGTGGCCGGCTGAGTGGCCCTGAGTGGCCGGCTGCCTGCAAAATATCCGAACGGACGAGGATATGTCCCAGACCCAACCTGCCCCCACCTCAAACCTGTGCTGCCCTGAAAGTCCTAAGGGAACCCTACAAACTGACATCAGGAACCTGGGCTGGCCACTTGTCTTTCCCAGGGAAAAGGGCCGGTCTTTGTCTCCAGGGGCTGTGGCCCTGAGTGGCCGGCTGCCTGCAAAATATCCGAACGGACGAGGATATGTCCCAGACCCAACCTGCCCCCACCTCAAACCTGTGCTGCCCTGAAAGTCCTAAGGGAACCCTACAAACTGACATCAGGAACCTGGGCTGGCCACTTGTCTTTCCCAGGGAAAAGGGCCGGTCTTTGTCTCCAGGGGCTGTGGCCGGCTGAGTGGCCCTGAGTGGCCGGCTGCCTGCAAAATATCCGAACGGACGAGGATATGTCCCAGACCCAACCTGCCCCCACCTCAAACCTGTGCTGCCCTGAAAGTCCTAAGGGAACCCTACAAACTGACATCAGGAACCTGGGCTGGACACTTTTCTTTCCCAGGGAAAAGGGCCGGTCTTTGTCTCCAGGGGCTGAGGCCCTGAGTGGCCGGCTGCCTGCAAAATATCTGAACGGACGAGGATATGTCCCAGACCCAACCTGCCCCCACCTCAAACCTGTGCTGCCCTGACAGTCCCAAGGGAACCCTACAAACTGACATCAGGAAGCTGGGCTGGCCACTTTTCTTTCCCAGGGAAAAGGGCCGGTCTTTGTCTCCAGGGGCTGTGGCCCTGAGTGGCCGGCTGCCTGCAAAATATCCGAACGGACGAGGATATGTCCCAGACCCAACCTGCCCCCACCTCAAACCTGTGCTGCCCTGAAAGTCCTAAGGGAACCCTACAAACTGACATCAGGAACCTGGGCTGGCCACTTGTCTTTCCCAGGGAAAAGGGCCGGTCTTTGTCTCCAGGGGCTGTGGCCCTGAGTGGCCGGCTGCCTGCAAAATATCCGAACGGACGAGGATATGTCCCAGACCCAACCTGCCCCCACCTCAAACCTGTGCTGCCCTGAAAGTCCTAAGGGAACCCTACAAACTGACATCAGGAACCTGGGCTGGCCACTTTTCTTTCCCAGGGAAAAGGGCCGGTCTTTGTCTCCAGGGGCTGTGGCCCTGAGTGGCCGGCTGCCTGCAAAATATCCGAACGGACGAGGATATGTCCCAGACCCAACCTGCCCCCACCTCAAACCTGTGCTGCCCTGAAAGTCCTAAGGGAACCCTACAAACTGACATCAGGAACCTGGGCTGGCCACTTGTCTTTCCCAGGGAAAAGGGCCGGTCTTTGTCTCCAGGGGCTGTGGCCGGCTGAGTGGCCCTGAGTGGCCGGCTGCCTGCAAAATATCCGAACGGACGAGGATATGTCCCAGACCCAACCTGCCCCCACCTCAAACCTGTGCTGCCCTGAAAGTCCTAAGGGAACCCTACAAACTGACATCAGGAAGCTGGGCTGGCCACTTTTCTTTCCCAGGGAAAAGGGCCGGTCTTTGTCTCCAGGGGCTGTGGCCCTGAGTGGCCGGCTGCCTGCAAAATATCCGAACGGACGAGGATATGTCCCAGACCCAACCTGCCCCCACCTCAAACCTGTGCTGCCCTGAAAGTCCTAAGGGAACCCTACAAACTGACATCAGGAAGCTGGGCTGGCCACTTCTCTTTCCCAGGGAAAAGGGCCGGTCTTTGTCTCAAGGGGCTGTGGCCCTGAGTGGCCGGCTGCCTGCAAAATATCCGAACGGACGAGGATATGTCCCAGACCCAACCTGCCCCCACCTCAAACCTGTGCTGCCCTGAAAGTCCTAAGGGAACCCTACAAACTGACATCAGGAACCTGGGCTGGACACTTTTCTTTCCCAGGGCAAAGGGCCGGTCTTTGTCTCCAGGGGCTGTGGCCCTGAGTGGCCGGCTGCCTGCAAAATATCCGAACGGACGAGGATATGTCCCAGACCCAACCTGCCCCCACCTCAAACCTGTGCTGCCCTGAAAGTCCTAAGGGAACCCTACAAACTGACATCAGGAACCTGGGCTGGCCACTTTCCTTTCCCAGGGAAAAGGGCCGGTCTTTGTCTCCAGGGGCTGTGGCCGGCTGAGTGGCCCTGAGTGGCCGGCTGCCTGCAAAATATCCGAACGGACGAGGATATGTCCCAGACCCAACCTGCCCCCACCTCAAACCTGTGCTGCCCTGAAAGTCCTAAGGGAACCCTACAAACTGACATCAGGAAGCTGGGCTGGCCACTTTTCTTTCCCAGGGAAAAGGGCCGGTGTTTGTCTCCAGGGGCTGTGGCCCTGAGTGGCCGGCTGCCTGCAAAATATCCGAACGGACGACGATATGTCCCAGACCCAACCTGCCCCCACCTCAAACCTGTGCTGCCCTGAAAGTCCTAAGGGAACCCTACAAACTGACATCAGGAAGCTGGGCTGGCCACTTTTCTTTCCCAGGGAAAAGGGCCGGTCTTTGTCTCCAGGGGCTGTGGCCCTGAGTGGCCGGCTGCCTGCAAAATATCCGAACGGACGAGGATATGTCCCAGACCCAACCTGCCCCCACCTCAAACCTGTGCTGCCCTGAAAGTCCTAAGGGAACCCTACAAACTGACATCAGGAACCTGGGCTGGGCACTTTTCTTTCCCAGGGCAAAGGGCCGGTCTTTGTCTCCAGGGGCTGTGGCCCTGAGTGGCCGGCTGCCTGCAAAATATCCGAACGGACGAGGATATGTCCCAGACCCAACCTGCCCCCACCTCAAACCTGTGCTGCCCTGAAAGTCCTAAGGGAACCCTACAAACTGACATCAGGAACCTGGGCTGGCCACTTCTCTTTCCCAGGGAAAAGGGCCGGTCTTTGTCTCCAGGGGCTGTGGCCGGCTGAGTGGCCGGCTGCCTGCAAAATATCTGAACGGACGAGGATATGTCCCAGACCCAACCTGCCCCCACCTCAAACCTGTGCTGCCCTGAAAGTTCTAAGGGAACCCTACAAATTGACATCAGGAACCTGGGCTGGCCACTTTTCTTTCCCACGGAAAAGGGCCGGTCTTTGTCTCCAGGGGCTGTGGCCGGCTGAGTGGCCGGCTGCCTGCAAAATATCCGAACGGACGAGGATATGTCCCAGACCCAACCTGCCCCCACCTCAAACCTGTGCTGCCCTGAAAGTCCTAAGGGAACCCTACAAACTGACATCAGGAACCTGGGCTGGCCACTTTTCTTTCCCAGGGAAAAGGGCCGGTCTTTGTCTCCAGGGGCTGTGGCCCTGAGTGGCCGGCTGCCTGCAAAATATCCGAACGGACGAGGATATGTCCCAGACCCAACCTGCCCCCACCTCAAACCTGTGCTGCCCTGAAAGTCCTAAGGGAACCCTACAAACTGACATCAGGAAGCTGGGCTGGCCACTTCTCTTTCCCAGGGAAAAGGGCCGGTCTTTGTCTCCAGGGGCTGTGGCCCTGAGTGGCCGGCTGCCTGCAAAATATCCGAATGGACGAGGATATGTCCCAGACCCAACCTGCCCCCACCTCAAACCTGTGCTGCCCTGAAAGTCCTAAGGGAACCCTACAAACTGACATCAGGAACCTGGGCTGGCCACTTGTCTTTCCCAGGGAAAAGGGCCGGTCTTTGTCTCCAGGGGCTGTGGCCGGCTGAGTGGCCCTGAGTGGCCGGCTGCCTGCAAAATATCCGAACGGACGAGGATATGTCCCAGACCCAACCTGCCCCCACCTCAAACCTGTGCTGCCCTGAAAGTCCTAAGGGAACCCTACAAACTGACATCAGGAACCTGGGCTGGCCACTTGTCTTTCCCAGGGAAAAGGGCCGGTCTTTGTCTCCAGGGGCTGTGGCCCTGAGTGGCCGGCTGCCTGCAAAATATCCGAACGGACGAGGATATGTCCCAGACCCAACCTGCCCCCACCTCAAACCTGTGCTGCCCTGAAAGTCCTAAGGGAACCCTACAAACTGACATCAGGAACCTGGGCTGGCCACTTTTCTTTCCCAGGGAAAAGGGCCGGTCTTTGTCTCCAGGGGCTGTGGCCCTGAGTGGCCGGCTGCCTGCAAAATATCCGAACGGACGAGGATATGTCCCAGACCCAACCTGCCCCCACCTCAAACCTGTGCTGCCCTGACAGTCCTAAGGGAACCCTACAAACTGACATCAGGAACCTGGGCTGGCCACTTTTCTTTCCCAGGGAAAAGGGCCGGTCTTTGTCTCCAGGGGCTGTGGCCGGCTGAGTGGCCGGCTGCCTGCAAAATATCCGAACGGACGAGGATATGTCCCAGACCCAACCTGCCCCCACCTCAAACCTGTGCTGCCCTGAAAGTCCTAAGGGAACCCTACAAACTGACATCAGGAACCTGGGCTGGCCACTTTTCTTTCCCAGGGAAAAGGGCCGGTCTTTGTCTCCAGGGGCTGTGGCCCTGAGTGGCCGGCTGCCTGCAAAATATCCGAACGGACGAGGATATGTCCCAGACCCAACCTGCCCCCACCTCAAACCTGTGCTGCCCTGAAAGTCCTAAGGGAACCCTACAAACTGACATCAGGAACCTGGGCTGGCCACTTTTCTTTCCCAGGGAAAAGGGCCGGTCTTTGTCTCCAGGGGCTGTGGCCCTGAGTGGCCGGCTGCCTGCAAAATATCCGAACGGACGAGGATATGTCCCAGACCCAACCTGCCCCCACCTCAAACCTGTGCTGCCCTGAAAGTCCTAAGGGAACCCTACAAACTGACATCAGGAACCTGGGCTGGCCACTTGTCTTTCCCAGGGAAAAGGGCCGGTCTTTGTCTCCAGGGGCTGTGGCCGGCTGAGTGGCCGGCTGCCTGCAAAATATCCGAACGGACGAGGATATGTCCCAGACCCAACCTGCCCCCACCTCAAACCTGTGCTGCCCTGAAAGTCCTAAGGGAACCCTACAAACTGACATCAGGAACCTGGGCTGGCCACTTTTCTTTCCCAGGGAAAAGGGCCGGTCTTTGTCTCCAGGGGCTGTGGCCCTGAGTGGCCGGCTGCCTGCAAAATATCCGAACGGACGAGGATATGTCCCAGACCCAACCTGCCCCCACCTCAAACCTGTGCTGCCCTGAAAGTCCTAAGGGAACCCTACAAACTGACATCAGGAACCTGGGCTGGCCACTTTTCTTTCCCAGGGAAAAGGGCCGGTCTTTGTCTCCAGGGGCTGTGGCCGGCTGAGTGGCCCTGAGTGGCCGGCTGCCTGCAAAATATCCGAACGGACGAGGATATGTCCCAGACCCAACCTGCCCCCACCTCAAACCTGTGCTGCCCTGAAAGTCCTAAGGGAACCCTACAAACTGACATCAGGAACCTGGGCTGGCCACTTGTCTTTCCCAGGGAAAAGGGCCGGTCTTTGTCTCCAGGGGCTGTGGCCCTGAGTGGCCGGCTGCCTGCAAAATATCCGAACGGACGAGGATATGTCCCAGACCCAACCTGCCCCCACCTCAAACCTGTGCTGCCCTGAAAGTCCTAAGGGAACCCTACAAACTGACATCAGGAACCTGGGCTGGCCACTTGTCTTTCCCAGGGAAAAGGGCCGGTCTTTGTCTCCAGGGGCTGTGGCCGGCTGAGTGGCCCTGAGTGGCCGGCTGCCTGCAAAATATCCGAACGGACGAGGATATGTCCCAGACCCAACCTGCCCCCACCTCAAACCTGTGCTGCCCTGAAAGTCCTAAGGGAACCCTACAAACTGACATCAGGAACCTGGGCTGGACACTTTTCTTTCCCAGGGAAAAGGGCCGGTCTTTGTCTCCAGGGGCTGAGGCCCTGAGTGGCCGGCTGCCTGCAAAATATCTGAACGGACGAGGATATGTCCCAGACCCAACCTGCCCCCACCTCAAACCTGTGCTGCCCTGACAGTCCCAAGGGAACCCTACAAACTGACATCAGGAAGCTGGGCTGGCCACTTTTCTTTCCCAGGGAAAAGGGCCGGTCTTTGTCTCCAGGGCTGTGGCCCTGAGTGGCCGGCTGCCTGCAAAATATCCGAACGGACGAGGATATGTCCCAGACCCAACCTGCCCCCACCTCAAACCTGTGCTGCCCTGAAAGTCCTAAGGGAACCCTACAAACTGACATCAGGAACCTGGGCTGGCCACTTTTCTTTCCCAGGGAAAAGGGCCGGTCTTTGTCTCCGGGGGCTGTGGCCCTGAGTGGCCGGCTGCCTGCAAAATATCCGAACGGACGAGGATATGTCCCAGACCCAACCTGCCCCCACCTCAAACCTGTGCTGCCCTGAAAGTCCTAAGGGAACCCTACAAACTGACATCAGGAACCTGGGCTGGCCACTTTTCTTTCCCAGGGAAAAGGGCCGGTCTTTGTCTCCAGGGGCTGTGGCCGGCTGAGTGGCCCTGAGTGGCCGGCTGCCTGCAAAATATCCGAACGGACGAGGATATGTCCCAGACCCAACCTGCCCCCACCTCAAACCTGTGCTGCCCTGAAAGTCCTAAGGGAACCCTACAAACTGACATCAGGAAGCTGGGCTGGCCACTTTTCTTTCCCAGGGAAAAGGGCCGGTCTTTGTCTCCAGGGGCTGTGGCCCTGAGTGGCCGGCTGCCTGCAAAATATCCGAACGGACGAGGATATGTCCCAGACCCAACCTGCCCCCACCTCAAACCTGTGCTGCCCTGAAAGTCCTAAGGGAACCCTACAAACTGACATCAGGAAGCTGGGCTGGCCACTTGTCTTTCCCAGGGAAAAGGGCCGGTCTTTGTCTCCAGGGGCTGTGGCCGGCTGAGTGGCCCTGAGTGGCCGGCTGCCTGCAAAATATCCGAACGGACGAGGATATGTCCCAGACCCAACCTGCCCCACCTCAAACCTGTGCTGCCCTGAAAGTCCTAAGGGAACCCTACAAACTGACATCAGGAACCTGGGCTGGCCACTTTTCTTTCCCAGGGAAAAGGGCCGGTCTTTGTCTCCAGGGGCTGTGGCCCTGAGTGGCCGGCTGCCTGCAAAATATCCGAACGGACGAGGATATGTCCCAGACCCAACCTGCCCCCACCTCAAACCTGTGCTGCCCTGAAAGTCCTAAGGGAACCCTACAAACTGACATCAGGAAGCTGGGCTGGCCACTTTTCTTTCCCAGGGAAAAGGGCCGGTCTTTGTCTCCAGGGGCTGTGGCCCTGAGTGGCCGGCTGCCTGCAAAATATCCGAACGGACGAGGATATGTCCCAGACCCAACCTGCCCCCACCTCAAACCTGTGCTGCCCTGAAAGTCCTAAGGGAACCCTACAAACTGACATCAGGAACCTGGGCTGGCCACTTTTCTTTCCCAGGGAAAAGGGCCGGTCTTTGTCTCCAGGGGCTGTGGCCCTGAGTGGCCGGCTGCCTGCAAAATATCCGAACGGACGAGGATATGTCCCAGACCCAACCTGCCCCCACCTCAAACCTGTGCTGCCCTGAAAGTCCTAAGGGAACCCTACAAACTGACATCAGGAACCTGGGCTGGCCACTTGTCTTTCCCAGGGAAAAGGGCCGGTCTTTGTCTCCAGGGGCTGTGGCCCTGAGTGGCCGGCTGCCTGCAAAATATCCGAACGGACGAGGATATGTCCCAGACCCAACCTGCCCCCACCTCAAACCTGTGCTGCCCTGAAAGTCCTAAGGGAACCCTACAAACTGACATCAGGAACCTGGGCTGGCCACTTGTCTTTCCCAGGGAAAAGGGCCGGTCTTTGTCTCCAGGGGCTGTGGCCGGCTGAGTGGCCCTGAGTGGCCGGCTGCCTGCAAAATATCCGAACGGACGAGGATATGTCCCAGACCCAACCTGCCCCCACCTCAAACCTGTGCTGCCCTGAAAGTCCTAAGGGAACCCTACAAACTGACATCAGGAAGCTGGGCTGGCCACTTGTCTTTCCAGGGAAAAGGGCCGGTCTTTGTCTCCAGGGGCTGTGGCCGGATGAGTGGCCCTGAGTGGCCGGCTGCCTGCAAAATATCCGAACGGACGAGGATATGTCCCAGACCCAACCTGCCCCCACCTCAAACCTGTGCTGCCCTGAAAGTCCTAAGGGAACCCTACAAACTGACATCAGGAACCTGGGCTGGCCACTTTTCTTTCCCAGGGAAAAGGGCCGGTCTTTGTCTCCAGGGGCTGTGGCCCTGAGTGGCCGGCTGCCTGCAAAATATCCGAACGGACGAGGATATGTCCCAGACCCAACCTGCCCCCACCTCAAACCTGTGCTGCCCTGAAAGTCCTAAGGGAACCCTACAAACTGACATCAGGAATCTGGGCTGGCCACTTTTCTTTCCCAGGGAAAAGGGCCGGTCTTTGTCTCCAGGGGCTGTGGCCCTGAGTGGCCGGCTGCCTGCAAAATATCTGAACGGACGAGGATATGTCCCAGACCCAACCTGCCCCCACCTCAAACCTGTGCTGCCCTGACAGTCCTAAGGGAACCCTACAAACTGACATCAGGAACCTGGGCTGGCCACTTTTCTTTCCCAGGGAAAAGGGCCGGTCTTTGTCTCCAGGGGCTGTGGCCGGCTGAGTGGCCGGCTGCCTGCAAAATATCCGAACGGACGAGGATATGTCCCAGACCCAACCTGCCCCCACCTCAAACCTGTGCTGCCTGAAAGTCCTAAGGGAACCCTACAAACTGACATCAGGAAGCTGGGCTGGCCACTTTTCTTTCCCAGGGAAAAGGGCCGGTCTTTGTCTCCAGGGGCTGTGGCCCTGAGTGGCCGGCTGCCTGCAAAATATCCGAACGGACGAGGATATGTCCCAGACCCAACCTGCCCCCACCTCAAACCTGTGCTGCCCTGAAAGTCCTAAGGGAACCCTACAAACTGACATCAGGAACCTGGGCTGGCCACTTTTCTTTCCCAGGGAAAAGGGCCGGTCTTTGTCTCCAGGGGCTGTGGCCCTGAGTGGCCGGCTGCCTGCAAAATATCCGAACGGACGAGGATATGTCCCAGACCCAACCTGCCCCCACCTCAAACCTGTGCTGCCCTGAAAGTCCTAAGGGAACCCTACAAACTGACATCAGGAACCTGGGCTGGCCACTTTTCTTTCCCAGGGAAAAGGGCCGGTCTTTGTCTCCAGGGGCTGTGGCCCTGAGTGGCCGGCTGCCTGCAAAATATCCGAACGGACGAGGATATGTCCCAGACCCAACCTGCCCCCACCTCAAACCTGTGCTGCCCTGAAAGTCCTAAGGGAACCCTACAAACTGACATCAGGAACCTGGGCTGGCCACTTTTCTTTCCCAGGGAAAAGGGCCGGTCTTTGTCTCCAGGGGCTGTGGCCGGCTGAGTGGCCCTGAGTGGCCGGCTGCCTGCAAAATATCCGAACGGACGAGGATATGTCCCAGACCCAACCTGCCCCCACCTCAAACCTGTGCTGCCCTGAAAGTCCTAAGGGAACCCTACAAACTGACATCAGGAACCTGGGCTGGCCACTTTTCTTTCCCAGGGAAAAGGGCCGGTCTTTGTCTCCAGGGGCTGTGGCCCTGAGTGGCCGGCTGCCTGCAAAATATCCGAACGGACGAGGATATGTCCCAGACCCAACCTGCCCCCACCTCAAACCTGTGCTGCCCTGAAAGTCCTAAGGGAACCCTACAAACTGACATCAGGAACCTGGGCTGGCCACTTTTCTTTCCCAGGGAAAAGGGCCGGTCTTTGTCTCCAGGGGCTGTGGCCGGCTGAGTGGCCCTGAGTGGCCGGCTGCCTGCAAAATATCCGAACGGACGAGGATATGTCCCAGACCCAACCTGCCCCCACCTCAAACCTGTGCTGCCCTGAAAGTCCTAAGGGAACCCTACAAACTGACATCAGGAACCTGGGCTGGACACTTTTCTTTCCCAGGGAAAAGGGCCGGTCCTTTGTCTCCAGGGGCTGTGGCCCTGAGTGGCCCTGAGTGGCCAGCTGCCTGCAAAATATCCGAACGGACGAGGATATGTCCCAGACCCAACCTGCCCCCACCTCAAACCTGTGCTGCCCTGAAAGTCCTAAGGGAACCCTACAAACTGACATCAGGAACCTGGGCTGGCCACTTTTCTTTCCCAGGGAAAAGGGCCGGTCTTTGTCTCCAGGGGCTGTGGCCCTGAGTGGCCGGCTGCCTGCAAAATATCCGAACGGACGAGGATATGTCCCAGACCCAACCTGCCCCCACCTCAAACCTGTGCTGCCCTGAAAGTCCTAAGGGAACCCTACAAACTGACATCAGGAACCTGGGCTGGCCACTTGTCTTTCCCAGGGAAAAGGGCCGGTCTTTGTCTCCAGGGGCTGTGGCCCTGAGTGGCCGGCTGCCTGCAAAATATCCGAACGGACGAGGATATGTCCCAGACCCAACCTGCCCCCACCTCAAACCTGTGCTGCCCTGAAAGTCCTAAGGGAACCCTACAAACTGACATCAGGAACCTGGGCTGGCCACTTTTCTTTCCCAGGGAAAAGGGCCGGTCTTTGTCTCCAGGGGCTGTGGCCCTGAGTGGCCGGCTGCCTGCAAAATATCCGAACGGACGAGGATATGTCCCAGACCCAACCTGCCCCCACCTCAAACCTGTGCTGCCCTGAAAGTCCTAAGGGAACCCTACAAACTGACATCAGGAACCTGGGCTGGCCACTTGTCTTTCCCAGGGAAAAGGGCCGGTCTTTGTCTCCAGGGGCTGTGGCCCTGAGTGGCCGGCTGCCTGCAAAATATCCGAACGGACGAGGATATGTCCCAGACCCAACCTGCCCCCACCTCAAACCTGTGCTGCCCTGACAGTCCCAAGGGAACCCTACAAACTGACATCAGGAACCTGGGCTGGCCACTTTTCTTTCCCAGGGAAAAGGGCCGGTCTTTGTCTCCAGGGGCTGTGGCCCTGAGTGGCCGGCTGCCTGCAAAATAGCCGAACGGACGAGGATATGTCCCAGACCCAACCTGCCCCCACCTCAAACCTGTGCTGCCCTGACAGTCCCAAGGGAACCCTACAAACTGACATCAGGAACCTGGGCTGGCCACTTTTCTTTCCCAGGGAAAAGGGCCGGTCTTTGTCTCCAGGGGCTGTGGCCCTGAGTGGCCGGCTGCCTGCAAAATATCCGAACGGACGAGGATATGTCCCAGACCCAACCTGCCCCCACCTCAAACCTGTGCTGCCCTGACAGTCCCAAGGGAACCCTACAAACTGACATCAGGAACCTGGGCTGGCCACTTTTCTTTCCCAGGGAAAAGGGCCGGTCTTTCTCTCCAGGGGCTGTGGCCCTGAGTGGCCGGCTGCCTGCAAAATATCCGAACGGACGAGGATATGTCCCAGACCCAACCTGCCCCCACCTCAAACCTGTGCTGCCCTGAAAGTCCTAAGGGAACCCTACAAACTGACATCAGGAAGCTGGGCTGGCCACTTGTCTTTCCCAGGGAAAAGGGCCGGTCTTTGTCTCCAGGGGCTGTGGCCGGCTGAGTGGCCCTGAGTGGCCGGCTGCCTGCAAAATATCCGAACGGACGAGGATATGTCCCAGACCCAACCTGCCCCCACCTCAAACCTGTGCTGCCCTGAAAGTCCTAAGGGAACCCTACAAACTGACATCAGGAACCTGGGCTGGCCACTTGTCTTTCCCAGGGAAAAGGGCCGGTCTTTGTCTCCAGGGGCTGTGGCCGGATGAGTGGCCCTGAGTGGCCGGCTGCCTGCAAAATATCCGAACGGACGAGGATATGTCCCAGACCCAACCTGCCCCCACCTCAAACCTGTGCTGCCCTGAAAGTCCTAAGGGAACCCTACAAACTGACATCAGGAACCTGGGCTGGCCACTTGTCTTTCCCAGGGAAAAGGGCCGGTCTTTGTCTCCAGGGGCTGTGGCCCTGAGTGGCCGGCTGCCTGCAAAATATCCGAACGGACGAGGATATGTCCCAGACCCAACCTGCCCCCACCTCAAACCTGTGCTGCCCTGAAAGTCCTAAGGGAACCCTACAAACTGACATCAGGAAGCTGGGCTGGCCACTTTTCTTTCCCAGGGAAAAGGGCCGGTCTTTGTCTCCAGGGGCTGTGGCCCTGAGTGGCCGGCTGCCTGCAAAATATCCGAACGGACGAGGATATGTCCCAGACCCAACCTGCCCCCACCTCAAACCTGTGCTGCCCTGACAGTCCTAAGGGAACCCTACAAACTGACATCAGGACCTGGGCTGGCCACTTTTCTTTCCCAGGGAAAAGGGCCGGTCTTTGTCTCCAGGGGCTGTGGCCGGCTGAGTGGCCGGCTGCCTGCAAAATATCCGAACGGACGAGGATATGTCCAGACCCAACCTGCCCCCACCTCAAACCTGTGCTGCCCTGAAAGTCCTAAGGGAACCCTACAAACTGACACATCAGGAACCTGGGCTGGCCACTTTTCTTTCCCAGGGAAAAGGGCCGGTCTTTGTCTCCAGGGGCTGTGGCCCTGAGTGGCCGGCTGCCTGCAAAATATCCGAACGGACGAGGATATGTCCCAGACCCAACCTGCCCCCACCTCAAACCTGTGCTGCCCTGAAAGTCCTAAGGGAACCCTACAAACTGACATCAGGAACCTGGGCTGGCCACTTTTCTTTCCCAGGGAAAAGGGCCGGTCTTTGTCTCCAGGGGCTGTGGCCCTGAGTGGCCGGCTGCCTGCAAAATATCCGAACGGACGAGGATATGTCCCAGACCCAACCTGCCCCCACCTCAAACCTGTGCTGCCCTGAAAGTCCTAAGGGAACCCTACAAACTGACATCAGGAACCTGGGCTGGCCACTTTTCTTTCCCAGGGAAAAGGGCCGGTCTTTGTCTCCAGGGGCTGTGGCCCTGAGTGGCCGGCTGCCTGCAAAATATCTGAACGGACGAGGATATGTCCCAGACCCAACCTGCCCCCACCTCAAACCTGTGCTGCCCTGACAGTCCCAAGGGAACCCTACAAACTGACATCAGGAACCTGGGCTGGCCACTTTTCTTTCCCAGGGAAAAGGGCCGGTCTTTGTCTCCAGGGGCTGTGGCCGGCTGAGTGGCCCTGAGTGGCCGGCTGCCTGCAAAATATCCGAACGGACGAGGATATGTCCCAGACCCAACCTGCCCCCACCTCAAACCTGTGCTGCCCTGAAAGTCCTAAGGGAACCCTACAAACTGACATCAGGAACCTGGGCTGGCCACTTTTCTTTCCCAGGGAAAAGGGCCGGTCTTTGTCTCCAGGGGCTGTGGCCCTGAGTGGCCGGCTGCCTGCAAAATATCCGAACGGACGAGGATATGTCCCAGACCCAACCTGCCCCCACCTCAAACCTGTGCTGCCCTGAAAGTCCTAAGGGAACCCTACAAACTGACATCAGGAACCTGGGCTGGCCACTTGTCTTTCCCAGGGAAAAGGGCCGGTCTTTGTCTCCAGGGGCTGTGGCCGGCTGAGTGGCCCTGAGTGGCCGGCTGCCTGCAAAATATCCGAACGGACGAGGATATGTCCCAGACCCAACCTGCCCCCACCTCAAACCTGTGCTGCCCTGAAAGTCCTAAGGGAACCCTACAAACTGACATCAGGAACCTGGGCTGGCCACTTTTCTTTCCCAGGGAAAAGGGCCGGTCTTTGTCTCCGGGGGCTGTGGCCCTGAGTGGCCGGCTGCCTGCAAAATATCCGAACGGACGAGGATATGTCCCAGACCCAACCTGCCCCCACCTCAAACCTGTGCTGCCCTGAAAGTCCTAAGGGAACCCTACAAACTGACATCAGGAACCTGGGCTGGCCACTTTTCTTTCCCAGGGAAAAGGGCCGGTCTTTGTCTCCGGGGGCTGTGGCCCTGAGTGGCCGGCTGCCTGCAAAATATCCGAACGGACGAGGATATGTCCCAGACCCAACCTGCCCCCACCTCAAACCTGTGCTGCCCTGACAGTCCCAAGGGAACCCTACAAACTGACATCAGGAAGCTGGGCTGGCCACTTTTCTTTCCCAGGGAAAAGGGCCAGTCTTTGTCTCCAGGGGCTGTGGCCCTGAGTGGCCGGCTGCCTGCAAAATATCCGAACGGACGAGGATATGTCCCAGACCCAACCTGCCCCCACCTCAAACCTGTGCTGCCCTGAAAGTCCTAAGGGAACCCTACAAACTGACATCAGGAACCTGGGCTGGCCACTTTTCTTTCCCAGGGAAAAGGGCCGGTCTTTGTCTCCAGGGGCTGTGGCCGGCTGAGTGGCCCTGAGTGGCCGGCTGCCTGCAAAATATCCGAACGGACGAGGATATGTCCCAGACCCAACCTGCCCCCACCTCAAACCTGTGCTGCCCTGAAAGTCCTAAGGGAACCCTACAAAGTGACATCAGGAACCTGGGCTGGCCACTTTTCTTTCCCAGGGAAAAGGGCCGGTCTTTGTCTCCAGGGGCTGTGGCCCTGAGTGGCCGGCTGCCTGCAAAATATCCGAACGGACGAGGATATGTCCCAGACCCAACCTGCCCCCACCTCAAACCTGTGCTGCCCTGACAGTCCCAAGGGAACCCTACAAACTGACATCAGGAAGCTGGGCTGGCCACTTTTCTTTCCCAAGGAAAAGGGCCGGTCTTTGTCTCCAGGGGCTGTGGCCCTGAGTGGCCGGCTGCCTGCAAAATATCCGAACGGATGAGGATATGTCCCAGACCCAACCTGCCCCCACCTCAAACCTGTGCTGCCCTGAAAGTCCTAAGGGAACCCTACAAACTGACATCAGGAACCTGGGCTGGCCACTTTTCTTTCCCAGGGAAAAGGGCCGGTCTTTGTCTCCAGGGGCTGTGGCCCTGAGTGGCCCTGAGTGGCCAGCTGCCTGCAAAATATCCGAACGGACGAGGATATGTCCCAGACCCAACCTGCCCCCACCTCAAACCTGTGCTGACCTGAAAGTCCTAAGGGAACCCTACAAACTGACATCAGGAACCTGGGCTGGCCACTTTTCTTTCCCAGGGAAAAGGGCCGGTCTTTGTCTCCAGGGGCTGTGGCCCTGAGTGGCCGGCTGCCTGCAAAATATCCGAACGGACGAGGATATGTCCCAGACCCAACCTGCCCCCACCTCAAACCTGTGCTGCCCTGAAAGTCCTAAGGGAACCCTACAAACTGACATCAGGAAGCTGGGCTGGCCACTTTTCTTTCCCAGGGAAAAGGGCCGGTCTCTGTCTCCAGGGGCTGTGGCCCTGAGTGGCCGGCTGCCTGCAAAATATCCGAACGGACGAGGATATGTCCCAGACCCAACCTGCCCCCACCTCAAACCTGTGCTGCCCTGACAGTCCCAAGGGAACCCTACAAACTGACATCAGGAACCTGGGCTGGCCACTTTTCTTTCCCAGGGAAAAGGGCCGGTCTTTGTCTCCAGGGGCTGTGGCCCTGAGTGGCCGGCTGCCTGCAAAATATCCGAACGGACGAGGATATGTCCCAGACCCAACCTGCCCCCACCTCAAACCTGTGCTGCCCTGAAAGTCCTAAGGGAACCCTACAAACTGACATCAGGAACCTGGGCTGGCCACTTTTCTTTCCCAGGGAAAAGGGCCGGTCTTTGTCTCCAGGGGCTGTGGCCCTGAGTGGCCGGCTGCCTGCAAAATATCCGAACGGACGAGGATATGTCCCAGACCCAACCTGCCCCCACCTCAAACCTGTGCTGCCCTGACAGTCCCAAGGGAACCCTACAAACTGACATCAGGAACCTGGGCTGGCCACTTTTCTTTCCCAGGGAAAAGGGCCGGTCTTTGTCTCCAGGGGCTGTGGCCGGCTGAGTGGCCGGCTGCCTGCAAAATATCCGAACGGACGAGGATATGTCCCAGACCCAACCTGCCCCCACCTCAAACCTGTGCTGCCCTGAAAGTCCTAAGGGAACCCTACAAACTGACATCAGGAACCTGGGCTGGCCACTTGTCTTTCCCAGGGAAAAGGGCCGGTGTTTGTCTCCAAGGGCTGTGGCCCTGAGTGGCCCTGAGTGGCCAGCTGCCTGCAAAATATCCGAACGGACGAGGATATGTCCCAGACCCAACCTGCCCCCACCTCAAACCTGTGCTGCCCTGAAAGTCCTAAGGGAACCCTACAATCTGACATCAGGAACCTGGGCTGGCCACTTTTCTTTCCCAGGGAAAAGGGCCGGTCTTTGTCTCCAGGGGCTGTGGCCCTGAGTGGCCCTGAGTGGCCAGCTGCCTGCAAAATATCCGAACGGACGAGGATATGTCCCAGACCCAACCTGCCCCCACCTCAAACCTGTGCTGCCCTGACAGTCCCAAGGGAACCCTACAAACTGACATCAGGAACCTGGGCTGGCCACTTTTCTTTCCCAGGGAAAAGGGCCGGTCTTTGTCTCCAGGGGCTGTGGCCCTGAGTGGCCGGCTGCCTGCAAAATATCCGAACGGACGAGGATATGTCCCAGACCCAACCTGCCCCCACCTCAAACCTGTGCTGCCCTGAAAGTCCTAAGGGAACCCTACAAACTGACATCAGGAACCTGGGCTGGACACTTTTCTTTCCCAGGGAAAAGGGCCGGTCTTTGTCTCCAGGGGCTGTGGCCCTGAGTGGCCGGCGGCCTGCAAAATATCCGAACGGACGAGGATATGTCCCAGACCCAACCTGCCCCCACCTCAAACCTGTGCTGCCCTGAAAGTCCTAAGGGAACCCTACAAACTGACATCAGGAACCTGGGCTGGCCACTTTTCTTTCCCAGGGAAAAGGGCCGGTCTTTGTCTCCAGGGGCTGTGGCCCTGAGTGGCCGGCTGCCTGCAAAATATCCGAACGGACGAGGATATGTCCCAGACCCAACCTGCCCCCACCTCAAACCTGTGCTGCCCTGAAAGTCCTAAGGGAACCCTACAAACTGACATCAGGAACCTGGGCTGGCCACTTTTCTTTCCCAGGGAAAAGGGCCGGTCTTTGTCTCCAGGGGCTGTGGCCCTGAGTGGCCGGCTGCCTGCAAAATTATCCGAACGGACGAGGATATGTCCCAGACCCAACCTGCCCCCACCTCAAACCTGTGCTGCCCTGACAGTCCCAAGGGAACCCTACAAACTGACATCAGGAAGCTGGGCTGGCCACTTTTCTTTCCCAGGGAAAAGGGCCGGTCTTTGTCTCCAGGGGCTGTGGCCCTGAGTGGCCGGCTGCCTGCAAAATATCCGAACGGACGAGGATATGTCCCAGACCCAACCTGCCCCCACCTCAAACCTGTGCTGCCCTGAAAGTCCTAAGGGAACCCTACAAACTGACATCAGGAAGCTGGGCTGGCCACTTGTCTTTCCCAGGGAAAAGGGCCGGTCTTTGTCTCCAGGGGCTGTGGCCGGCTGAGTGGCCCTGAGTGGCCGGCTGCCTGCAAAATATCCGAACGGACGAGGATATGTCCCAGACCAAACCTGCCCCCACCTCAAACCTGTGCTGCCCTGAAAGTCCTAAGGGAACCCTACAAACTGACATCAGGAACCTGGGCTGGCCACTTTTCTTTCCCAGGGAAAAGGGCCGGTCTTTGTCTCCAGGGGCTGTGGCCCTGAGTGGCCGGCTGCCTGCAAAATATCCGAACGGACGAGGATATGTCCCAGACCCAACCTGCCCCCACCTCAAACCTGTGCTGCCCTGAAAGTCCTAAGGGAACCCTACAAACTGACATCAGGAACCTGGGCTGGCCACTTTTCTTTCCCAGGGAAAAGGGCCGGTCTTTGTCTCCAGGGGCTGTGGCCCTGAGTGGCCGGCTGCCTGCAAAATATCCGAACGGACGAGGATATGTCCCAGACCCAACCTGCCCCCACCTCAAACCTGTGCTGCCCTGACAGTCCCAAGGGAACCTTAAAAACTGACATCAGGAACCTGGGCTGGCCACTTTTCTTTCCCAGGGAAAAGGGCCGGTCTTTGTCTCCAGGGGCTGTGGCCCCGAGTGGCCGGCTGCCTGCAAAATATCCGAACGGACGAGGATATGTCCCAGACCCAACCTGCCCCCACCTCAAACCTGTGCTGCCCTGAAAGTCCTAAGGGAACCCTACAAACTGACATCAGGAACCTGGGCTGGCCACTTTTCTTTCCCAGGGAAAAGGGCCGGTCTTTGTCTCCAGGGGCTGTGGCCCTGAGTGGCCGGCTGCCTGCAAAATATCCGAACGGACGAGGATATGTCCCAGACCCAACCTGCCCCCACCTCAAACCTGTGCTGCCCTGAAAGTCCCAAGGGAACCCTACAAACTGACATCAGGAACCTGGGCTGGCCACTTTTCTTTCCCAGGGAAAAGGGCCGGTCTTTGTCTCCAGGGGCTGTGGCCCTGAGTGGCCGGCTGCCTGCAAAATATCCGAACGGACGAGGATATGTCCCAGACCCAACCTGCCCCCACCTCAAACCTGTGCTGCCCTGAAAGTCCTAAGGGAACCCTACAAACTGACATCAGGAAGCTGGGCTGGCCACTTTTCTTTCCCAGGGAAAAGGGCCGGTCTTTGTCTCCAGGGGCTGTGGCCCTGAGTGGCCGGCTGCCTGCAAAATATCCGAACGGACGAGGATATGTCCCAGACCCAACCTGCCCCCACCTCAAACCTGTGCTGCCCTGAAAGTCCTAAGGGAACCCTACAAACTGACATCAGGAAGCTGGGCTGGACACTTTTCTTTCCCAGGGAAAAGGGCCGGTCTTTGTCTCCAGGGGCTGTGGCCCTGAGTGGCCGGCTGCCTGCAAAATATCTGAACGGACGGGGATATTTCCCAGACCCAACCTGCCCCCACCTCAAACCTGTGCTGCCCTGAAAGTCCTAAGGGAACCCTACAAACTGACATCAGGAACCTGGGCTGGCCACTTTTCTTTCCCAGGGAAAAGGGCCGGTCTTTGTCTCCAGGGGCTGTGGCCCTGAGTGGCCGGCTGCCTGCAAAATATCCGAACGGACAAGGATATGTCCCAGACCCAACCTGCCCCCACCTCAAACCTGTGCTGCCCTGACAGTCCCAAGGGAACCTTAAAAACTGACATCAGGAACCTGGGCTGGACACTTTTCTTTCCCAGGGAAAAGGGCCGGTCTTTGTCTCCAGGGGCTGTGGCCCTGAGTGGCCGGCTGCCTGCAAAATATCCGAACGGACGAGGATATGTCCCAGACCCAACCTGCCCCCACCTCAAACCTGTGCTGCCCTGACAGTTCCAAGGGAACCCTACAAACTGACATCAGGAACCTGGGCTGGCCACTTTTCTTTCCCAGGGAAAAGGGCCGGTCTTTGTCTCCAGGGGCTGTGGCCCTGAGTGGCCGGCTGCCTGCAAAATATCCGAACGGACGAGGATATGTCCCAGACCCAACCTGCCCCCACCTCAAACCTGTGCTGCCCTGACAGTCCCAAGGGAACCCTACAAACTGACATCAGGAAGCTGGGCTGGACACTTTTCTTTCCCAGGGAAAAGGGCCGGTCTTTGTCTCCAGGGGCTGTGGCCCTGAGTGGCCGGCTGCCTGCAAAATATCCGAACGGACGAGGATATGTCCCAGACCCAACCTGCCCCCACCTCAAACCTGTGCTGCCCTGAAAGTCCTAAGGGAACCCTACAAACTGACATCAGGAAGCTGGGCTGGACACTTTTCTTTCCCAGGGAAAAGGGCCGGTCTTTGTCTCCAGGGGCTGTGGCCCTGAGTGGCCGGCTGCCTGCAAAATAGCCGAACGGACGAGGATATGTCCCAGACCCAACCTGCCCCCACCTCAAACCTGTGCTGCCCTGAAAGTCCCAAGGGAACCCTACAAACTGACATCAGGAAGCTGGGCTGGCCACTTTTCTTTCCCAGGGAAAAGGGCCGGTCTTTGTCTCCAGGGGCTGTGGCCCTGAGTGGCCGGCTGCCTGCAAAATATCCGAACGGACGGGGATATGTCCCAGACCCAACCTGCCCCCACCTCAAACCTGTGCTGCCCTGAAAGTCCTAAGGGAACCCTACAAACTGACATCAGGAACCTGGGCTGGCCATTTTTCTTTCCCAGGGAAAAGGGCCGGTCTTTGTCTCCAGGGCCTGTGGCCCTGAGTGGCCGGCTGCCTGCAAAATAGCCGAACGGACGAGGATATGTCCCAGACCCAACCTGCCCCCACCTCAAACCTGTGCTGCCCTGAAAGTCCTAAGGGAACCCTACAAACTGACATCAGGAAGCTGGGCTGGCCACTTTTCTTTCCCAGGGAAAAGGGCCGGTCTTTGTCTCCAGGGGCTGTGGCCCTGAGTGGCCGGCTGCCTGCAAAATATCCAAACAAACGGGGATATTTCCCAGACCCAACCTGCCCCCACCTCAAACCTGTGCTGCCCTGAAAGTCCTAAGGGAACCCTACAAACTGACATCAGGAAGCTGGGCTGGCCACTTTTCTTTCCCAGGGAAAAGGGCCGGTCTTTGTCTCCAGGGGCTGTGGCCCTGAGTGGCCGGCTGCTGCAAAATATCCGAACGGACGAGGATATGTCCCAGACCCCAACCTGCCCCCACCTCAACCTGTGCTGCCCTGAAAGTCCTAAGGGAACCCTACAAACTGACATCAGGAAGCTGGGCTGGCCACTTTTCTTTCCCAGGGAAAAGGGCCGGTCTTTGTCTCCAGGGGCTGTGGCCCTGAGTGGCCGGCTGCCTGCAAAATATCCGAACGGACGAGGATATGTCCCAGACCCAACCTGCCCCCACCTCAAACCTGTGCTGCCCTGAAAGTCCTAAGGGAACCCTACAAACTGACATCAGGAACCTGGGCTGGACACTTTTCTTTCCCAGGGAAAAGGGCCGGTCTTTGTCTCCGGGGGCTGTGGCCCTGAGTGGCCGGCTGCCTGCAAAATATCCGAACGGACGAGGATATGTCCCAGACCCAACCTGCCCCACCTCAAACCTGTGCTGCCTGACAGTCCCAAGGGAACCCTACAAACTGACATCAGGAATCTGGGCTGGCCACTTTTCTTTCCCAGGGAAAAGGGCCGGTCTTTGTCTCCAGGGGCTGTGCCCTGAGTGGCCGCCTGCCTGCAAAATATCCGAACGGACGGGGATATTTCCCAGACCCAACCTGCCCCCACCTCAAACCTGTGCTGCCCTGAAAGTCCTAAGGGAACCCTACAAACTGACATCAGGAACCTGGGCTGGCCACTTTTCTTTCCCAGGGAAAAGGGCCGGTCTTTGTCTCCAGGGGCTGTGGCCCTGAGTGGCCGGCTGCCTGCAAAATATCTGAACGGACGAGGATATGTCCCAGACCCAACCTGCCCCCACCTCAAACCTGTGCTGCCCTGACAGTTCCAAGGGAACCCTACAAACTGACATCAGGAACCTGGGCTGGCCACTTTTCTTTCCCCAGGGAAAAGGGCAGGTCTTTGTCTCCAGGGGCTGTGGCCCTGAGTGGCCGGCTGCTGCAAAATATCCGAACGGACGAGGATATGTCCCAGACCCAACCTGCCCCCACCTCAAACCTGTGCTGCCCTGACAGTCCCAAGGGAACCCTACAAACTGACATCAGGAACCTGGGCTGGCCACTTTTCTTTCCCAGGGAAAAGGGCCGGTCTTTGTCTCCAGGGGCTGTGGCCCTGAGTGGCCGGCTGCCTGCAAAATATCCGAACGGACGAGGATATGTCCCAGACCCAACCTGCCCCCACCTCAAACCTGTGCTGCCCTGAAAGTCCTAAGGGAACCCTACAAACTGACATCAGGAACCTGGGCTGGCCACTTTTCTTTCCAGGGAAAAGGGCCGTCTTTGTCTCCAGGGGCTGTGGCCCTGAGTGGCCGGCTGCCTGCAAAATATCCGAACGGACGAGGATATGTCCCAGACCCAACCTGCCCCCACCTCAAACCTGTGCTGCCCAGACAGTCCCAAGGGAACCCTACAAACTGACATCAGGAACCTGGGCTGGCCACTTTTCTTTCCCAGGGAAAAGGGCCGGTCTTTGTCTCCAGGGGCTGTGGCCCTGAGTGGCCGGCTGCCTGCAAAATATCCGAACGGACGAGGATATGTCCCAGACCCAACCTGCCCCCACCTCAAACCTGTGCTGCCCTGAAAGTCCTAAGGGAACCCTACAAACTGACATCAGGAACCTGGGCTGGCCACTTTTCTTTCCCAGGGAAAAGGGCCGGTCTTTGTCTCCAGGGGCTGTGGCCCTGAGTGGCCGGCTGCCTGCAAAATATCCGAACGGACGAGGATATGTCCCAGACCCAACCTGCCCCCACCTCAAACCTGTGCTGCCCTGAAAGTCCTAAGGGAACTCCTACAAACTGACATCAGGAAGCTGGGCTGGCCACTTCTCTTTCCCAGGGAAAAGGGCCGGTCTTTGTCTCCAGGGGCTGTGGCCCTGAGTGGCGGCTGCCTGCAAAATATCCGAATGGACGAGGATATGTCCCAGACCCAACCTGCCCCACCTCAAACCTGTGCTGCCCTGAAAGTCCTAAGGGAACCCTACAAACTGACATCAGGAACCTGGGCTGGCCACTTTTCTTTCCCAGGGAAAAGGGCCGGTCTTTGTCTCCAGGGGCTGTGGCCGGATGAGTGGCCCTGAGTGGCCGGCTGCCTGCAAAATATCCGAACGGACGAGGATATGTCCCAGACCCAACCTGCCCCCACCTCAAACCTGTGCTGCCCTGAAAGTCCTAAGGGAACCCTACAAACTGACATCAGGAACCTGGGCTGGCCACTTTTCTTTCCCAGGGAAAAGGGCCGGTCTTTGTCTCCAGGGGCTGTGGCCCTGAGTGGCCGGCTGCCTGCAAAATATCCGAACGGACGAGGATATGTCCCAGACCCAACCTGCCCCCACCTCAAACTGTGCTGCCCTGACAGTCCCAAGGGAACCCTACAAACTGACATCAGGAACCTGGGCTGGCCACTTTTCTTTCCCAGGGAAAAGGGCCGGTCTTTGTCTCCAGGGGCTGTGGCCCTGAGTGGCCGGCTGCCTGCAAAATATCCGAACGGACGAGGATATGTCCCAGACCCAACCTGCCCCCACCTCAAACCTGTGCTGCCCTGAAAGTCCTAAGGGAACCCTAAAACTGACATCAGGAACCTGGGCTGGCCACTTTTCTTTCCCAGGGAAAAGGGCCGGTCTTTGTCTCCAGGGGCTGTGGCCCTGAGTGGGCCGGCTGCCTGCAAAATATCCGAACGGACGAGGATATGTCCAGACCCAACCTGCCCCCACCTCAAACCTGTGCTGCCTGAAAGTCCTAAGGGAACCCTACAAACTGACATCAGGAACCTGGGCTGGCCACTTTTCTTTCCCAGGGAAAAGGGCCGGTCTTTGTCTCCAGGGGCTGTGGCCCTGAGTGGCCGGCTGCCTGCAAAATATCCGAACGGACGAGGATATGTCCCAGACCCAACCTGCCCCCACCTCAAACCTGTGCTGCCTGAAAGTCCTAAGGGAACCCTACAAACTGACATCAGGAACCTGGGCTGGCCACTTTTCTTACCCAGGGAAAAGGGCCGGTCTTTGTCTCCAGGGGCTGTGGCCCTGAGTGCCGGCTGCCTGCAAAATATCCGAACGGACGAGGATATGTCCCAGACCCAACCTGCCCCCACCTCAAACCTGTGCTGCCCTGAAAGTCCTAAGGGAACCCTACAAACTGACATCAGAAGCTGGGCTGGCCACTTTTCTTCCCAGGGAAAAGGGCCGGTCTTTGTCTCCAGGGGCTGTGGCCCTGAGTGGCCGGCTGCCTGCAAAATATCCGAACGGACGAGGATATGTCCCAGACCCAACCTGCCCCCACCTCAAACCTGTGCTGCCCTGAAAGTCCTAAGGGAACCCTACAAACTGACATCAGGAAGCTGGGCTGGCCACTTTTCTTTCCCAGGGAAAAGGGCCGGTGTTTGTCTCCAGGGGCTGTGGCCCTGAGTGGCCGGCTGCCTGCCAAAATATCCGAACGGACGAGGATATGTCCCAGACCCAACCTGCCCCACCTCAAACCTGTGCTGCCCTGAAAGTCCTAAGGGAACCCTACAAACTGACATCAGGAACCTGGGCTGGCCACTTTTCTTTCCCAGGGAAAAGGGCCGGTCTTTGTCTCCAGGGGCTGTGGCCCTGAGTGGCCGGCTGCCTGCAAAATATCCGAACGGACGAGGATATGTCCCAGACCCAACCTGCCCCACCTCAAACCTGTGCTGCCCTGAAAGTCCTAAGGGAACCCTACAAACTGACATCAGGAACCTGAGCTGGCCACTTTTCTTTCCCAGGGAAAAGGGCCGGTCTTTGTCTCCAGGGGCTGTGGCCCTGAGTGGCCGGCTGCCTGCAAAATATCCGAACGGACGAGGATATGTCCCAGACCCAACCTGCCCCCACCTCAAACCTGTGCTGCCCTGAAAGTCCCAAGGGAACCCTACAAACTGACATCAGGAACCTGGGCTGGCCACTTTTCTTTCCCAGGGAAAAGGGCCGGTCTTTGTCTCCAGGGGCTGTGGCCCTGAGTGGCCGGCTGCCTGCAAAATATCCGAACGGACGAGGATATGTCCCAGACCCAACCTGCCCCCACCTCAAACCTGTGCTGCCCTGAAAGTCCTAAGGGAACCCTACAAACTGACATCAGGAACCTGGGCTGGCCACTTTTCTTTCCAGGGAAAAGGGCCGGTCTTTGTCTCCAGGGGCTGTGGCCCTGAGTGGCCGGCTGCCTGCAAAATATCCGAACGGACGAGGATATGTCCCAGACCCAACCTGCCCCCACCTCAAACCTGTGCTGCCCTGAAAGTCCTAAGGGAACCCTACAAACTGACATCAGGAACCTGGGCTGGCCACTTTTCTTTCCCAGGGAAAAGGGCCGGTCTTTGTCTCCAGGGGCTGTGGCCCTGAGTGGCCGGCTGCCTGCAAAATATCCGAACGGACGAGGATATGTCCCAGACCCAACCTGCCCCCACCTCAAACCTGTGCTGCCCTGAAAGTCCTAAGGGAACCCTACAAACTGACATCAGGAACCTGGGCTGGACACTTTTCTTTCCCAGGGAAAAGGGCCGGTCTTTGTCTCCAGGGGCTGTGGCCCTGAGTGGCCGGCTGCCTGCAAAATATCCGAACGGACGAGGATATGTCCCAGACCCAACCTGCCCCCACCTCAAACCTGTGCTGCCCTGACAGTCCCAAGGGAACCCTACAAACTGACATCAGGACCTGGGCTGGCCACTTTTCTTTCCCAGGGAAAAGGGCCGGTCTTTGTCTCCAGGGGCTGTGGCCCTGAGTGGCCGGCTGCCTGCAAAATATCCGAACGGACGAGGATATGTCCCAGACCCAACCTGCCCCCACCTCAAACCTGTGCTGCCCTGAAAGTCCTAAGGGAACCCTACAAACTGACATCAGGAAGCTGGGCTGGCCACTTTTCTTTCCCAGGGAAAAGGGCCGGTCTTTGTCTCCAGGGCTGTGGCCCTGAGTGGCCCTGAGTTGCCAGCTGCCTGCAAAATATCCGAACGGACGAGGATATGTCCCAGACCCAACCTGCCCCCACCTCAAACCTGTGCTGCCCTGAAAGTCCTAAGGGAACCCTACAAACTGACATCAGGAACCTGGGCTGGCCACTTTTCTTTCCCAGGGAAAAGGGCCGGTCTTTGTCTCCAGGGGCTGTGGCCCTGAGTGGCCGGCTGCCTGCAAAATATCCGAACGGACGAGGATATGTCCCAGACCCAACCTGCCCCCACCTCAAACCTGTGCTGCTCTGAAAGTCCTAAGGGAACCCTACAAACTGACATCAGGAACCTGGGCTGGACACTTTTCTTTCCCAGGGAAAAGGGCCGGTCTTTGTCTCCAGGGGCTGTGGCCCTGAGTGGCCGGCTGCCTGCAAAATATCCGAACGGACGAGGATATGTCCCAGACCCAACCTGCCCCACCTCAAACCTGTGCTGCCCTGAAAGTCCTAAGGGAACCCTACAAACTGACATCAGGAACCTGGGCTGGCCACTTTTCTTTCCCAGGGAAAAGGGCCGGTCTTTGTCTCCAGGGGCTGTGGCCCTGAGTGGCCGGCTGCCTGCAAAATATCCGAACGGACGAGGATATGTCCCAGACCCAACCTGCCCCCACCTCAAACCTGTGCTGCCCTGAAAGTCCCAAGGGAACCCTACAAACTGACATCAGGAACCTGGGCTGGCCACTTTTCTTTCCCAGGGAAAAGGGCCGGTCTTTGTCTCCAGGGGCTGTGGCCCTGAGTGGCCGGCTGCCTGCAAAATATCCGAACGGACGAGGATATGTCCCAGACCCAACCCTGCCCCCACCTCAACCTGTGCTGCCCTGAAAGTCCTAAGGGAACCCTACAAACTGACATCAGGAACCTGGGCTGGCCACTTTTCTTTCCAGGGAAAGGGCCGGTCTTTGTCTCCAGGGGCTGTGGCCCTGAGTGGCCGGCTGCCTGCAAAATATCCGAACGGACGAGGATATGTCCCAGACCCAACCTGCCCCCACCTCAAACCTGTGCTGCCCTGAAAGTCCTAAGGGAACCCTACAAACTGACATCAGGAACCTGGGCTGGACACTTTTCGGGAACCCTACAAACTGACATCAGGAACCTGGGCTGGACACTTTTCTTTCCCAGGGAAAAGGGCCGGTCTTTGTCTCCAGGGGCTGTGGCCCTGAGTGGCCGGCTGCCTGCAAAATATCCGAACGGACGAGGATATGTCCCAGACCAAACCTGCCCCCACCTCAAACCTGTGCTGCCCTGAAAGTCCTAAGGGAACCCTACAAACTGACATCAGGAAGCTGGGCTGGCCACTTTTCTTTCCCAGGGAAAAGGGCCGGTCTTTGTCTCCAGGGGCTGTGGCCCTGAGTGGCCGGCTGCCTGCAAAATATCCGAACGGACGAGGATATGTCCCAGACCCAACCTGCCCCCACCTCAAACCTGTGCTGCCCTGAAAGTCCTAAGGGAACCCTACAAACTGACATCAGGAACCTGGGCTGGCCACTTTTCTTTCCCAGGGAAAAGGGCCGGTCTTTGTCTCCAGGGGCTGTGGCCCTGAGTGGCCGGCTGCCTGCAAAATATCCGAACGGACGAGGATATGTCCCAGGACCCAACCTGCCCCCACCTCAAACCTGTGCTGCCCTGAAAGTCCCAAGGGAACCCTACAAACTGACATCAGGAACCTGGGCTGGCCACTTTTCTTTCCCAGGGAAAAGGGGCCGGTCTTTGTCTCCAGGGGCTGTGGCCGGCTGAGTGGCCGGCTGCCTGCAAAATATCCGAACGGACGAGGATATGTCCCAGACCCAACCTGCCCCCACCTCAAACCTGTGCTGCCCTGAAAGTCCTAAGGGAACCCTACAAACTGACATCAGGAACCTGGGCTGGCCACTTTTCTTTCCCAGGGAAAAGGGGCCGGTCTTTGTCTCCAGGGGCTGTGGCCCTGAGTGGCCGGCTGCCTGCAAAATATCCGAACGGACGAGGATATGTCCCAGACCAAACCTGCCCCCACCTCAAACCTGTGCTGCCCTGAAAGTCCTAAGGGAACCCTACAAACTGACATCAGGAAGCTGGGCTGGCCACTTTTCTTTCCCAGGGAAAAGGGCCGGTCTTTGTCTCCAGGGGCTGTGGCCCTGAGTGGCCGGCTGCCTGCAAAATATCCGAACGGACGAGGATATGTCCCAGACCCAACCTGCCCCACCTCAAACCTGTGCTGCCCTGAAAGTCCTAAGGGAACCCTACAAACTGACATCAGGAACCTGGGCTGGACACTTTTCTTTCCCAGGGAAAAGGGCCGGTCTTTGTCTCCAGGGGCTGTGGCCGGCTGAGTGGCCCTGAGTGGCCGGCTGCCTGCAAAATATCCGAACGGACGAGGATATGTCCCAGACCAAACCTGCCCCCACCTCAAACCTGTGCTGCCCTGAAAGTCCTAAGGGAACCCTACAAACTGACATCAGGAACCTGGGCTGGCCACTTTTCTTTCCCAGGGAAAAGGCCGGTCTTTGTCTCCAGGGGCTGTGGCCCTGAGTGGCCGGCTGCCTGCAAAATATCCGAACGGACGAGGATATGTCCCAGACCCAACCTGCCCCCACCTCAAACCTGTGCTGCCCTGAAAGTCCTAAGGGAACCCTACAAACTGACATCAGGAACCTGAGCTGGCCACTTTTCTTTCCCAGGGAAAAGGGCCGGTCTTTGTCTCCAGGGGCTGTGGCCCTGAGTGGCCGGCTGCCTGCAAAATATCCGAACGGACGAGGATATGTCCCAGACCCAACCTGCCCCCACCTCAAACCTGTGCTGCCCTGAAAGTCCCAAGGGAACCCTACAAACTGACATCAGGAACCTGAGCTGGCCACTTTTCTTTCCCAGGGAAAAGGGCCGGTCTTTGTCTCCAGGGGCTGTGGCCCTGAGTGGCCGGCTGCCTGCAAAATATCCGAACGGACGAGGATATGTCCCAGACCCAACCTGCCCCCACCTCAAACCTGTGCTGCCCTGAAAGTCCTAAGGGAACCCTACAAACTGACATCAGGAAGCTGGGCTGGCCACTTTTCTTTCCCAGGGAAAAGGGCCGGTCTTTGTCTCCAGGGGGCTGTGGCCCTGAGTGGCCGGCTGCCTGCAAAATATCCGAACGGACGAGGATATGTCCCCAGACCCAACCTGCCCCCACCTCAAACCTGTGCTGCCCTGAAAGTCCTAAGGGAACCCTACAAACTGACATCAGGAAGCTGGGCTGGCCACTTTTCTTTCCAGGGAAAAGGGCCGGTCTTTGTCTCCAGGGGCTGTGGCCCTGAGTGGCCGGCTGCCTGCAAAATATCCGAACGGACGAGGATATGTCCCCAGACCCAACCTGCCCCCACCTCAAACCTGTGCTGCCCTGAAAGTCCTAAGGGAACCCTACAAACTGACATCAGGAACCTGGGCTGGCCACTTTTCTTTCCAGGGAAAAGGGCCGGCCTTTGTCTCCAGGGGCTGTGGCCGGCTGAGTGGCCCTGAGTGGCCGGCTGCCTGCAAAATATCCGAACGGACGAGGATATGTCCCAGACCCAACCTGCCCCCACCTCAAACCTGTGCTGCCCTGAAAGTCCTAAGGGAACCCTACAAACTGACATCAGGAAGCTGGGCTGGCCACTTTTCTTTCCCAGGGAAAAGGGCCGGTCTTTGTCTCCAGGGGCTGTGGCCGGCTGAGTGGCCCTGAGTGGCCGGCTGCCTGCAAAATATCCGAACGGACGAGGATATGTCCCAGACCCAACCTGCCCCCACCTCAAACCTGTGCTGCCCTGAAAGTCCCAAGGGAACCCTACAAACTGACATCAGGAACCTGGGCTGGCCACTTTTCTTTCCCAGGGAAAAGGGCCGGTCTTTGTCTCCAGGGGCTGTGGCCTGAGTGGCCGGCTGCCTGCAAAATATCCGAACGGACGAGGATATGTCCCAGACCCAACCTGCCCCCACCTCAAACCTGTGCTGCCCTGAAAGTCCTAAGGGAACCCTACAAACTGACATCAGGAACCTGGGCTGGCCACTTTTCTTTCCCAGGGAAAAGGGCCGGTCTTTGTCTCCAGGGGCTGTGGCCCTGAGTGGCCGGCTGCCTGCAAAATATCCGAACGGACGAGGATATGTCCCAGACCCAACCTGCCCCCACCTCAAACCTGTGCTGCCCTGAAAGTCCTAAGGGAACCCTACAAACTGACATCAGGAACCTGGGCTGGCCACTTTTCTTTCCAGGGAAAAGGGCCGGTCTTTGTCTCCAGGGGCTGTGGCCCTGAGTGGCCGCCTGCCTGCAAAATATCCGAACGGACGAGGATATGTCCCAGACCCAACCTGCCCCCACCTCAAACCTGTGCTGCCCTGAAAGTCCTAAGGGAACCCTACAAACTGACATCAGGAACCTGGGCTGGCCACTTTTCTTTCCCAGGGAAAAGGGCCGGTCTTTGTCTCCAGGGGCTGTGGCCCTGAGTGGCCGGCTGCCTGCAAAATATCCGAACGGACGAGGATATGTCCCAGACCCAACCTGCCCCCACCTCAAAACCTGTGCTGCCCTGACAGTCCCAAGGGAACCCTACAAACTGACATCAGGAACCTGGGCTGGCCACTTTTCTTTCCCAGGGAAAAGGGCCGGTCTTTGTCTCCAGGGGCTGTGGCCCTGAGTGGCCGGCTGCCTGCAAAATATCCGAACGGACGAGGATATGTCCCAGACCCAACCTGCCCCCACCTCAACCTGTGCTGCCCTGAAAGTCCTAAGGGAACCCTACAAACTGACATCAGGAACCTGGGCTGGCCACTTTTCTTTCCCAGGGAAAAGGGCCGGTCTTTGTCTCCAGGGGCTGTGGCCCTGAGTGGCCGGCTGCCTGCAAAAATATCCGAACGGACGAGGATATGTCCCAGACCCAACCTGCCCCCACCTCAAACCTGTGCTGCCCTGAAAGTCCTAAGGGAACCCTACAAACTGACATCAGGAACCTGGGCTGGCCACTTTTCTTTCCCAGGGAAAAGGGCCGGTCTTTGTCTCCAGGGGCTGTGGCCCTGAGTGGCCGGCTGCCTGCAAAATATCCGAACGGACGAGGATATGTCCCAGACCCAACCTGCCCCCACCTCAAACCTGTGCTGCCCTGAAAGTCCTAAGGGAACCCTACAAACTGACATCAGGAAGCTGGGCTGGCCACTTTTCTTTCCCAGGGAAAAGGGCCGGTCTTTGTCTCCAGGGGCTGTGGCCCTGAGTGGCCGGCTGCCTGCAAAATATCCGAACGGACGAGGATATGTCCCAGACCCAACCTGCCCCCACCTCAAACCTGTGCTGCCCTGAAAGTCCTAAGGGAACCCTACAAACTGACATCAGGAACCTGGGCTGGCCACTTTTCTTTCCCAGGGAAAAGGGCCGGTCTTTGTCTCCAGGGGCTGTGGCCCTGAGTGGCCGGCTGCCTGCAAAATATCCGAACGGACGAGGATATGTCCCAGACCCAACCTGCCCCCACCTCAAACCTGTGCTGCCCTGAAAGTCCTAAGGGAACCCTACAAACTGACATCAGGAACCTGAGCTGGCCACTTTTCTTTCCCAGGGAAAAGGGCCGGTCTTTGTCTCCAGGGGCTGTGGCCCTGAGTGGCCGGCTGCCTGCAAAATATCCGAACGGACGAGGATATGTCCCAGACCCAACCTGCCCCCACCTCAAACCTGTGCTGCCCTGAAAGTCCTAAGGGAACCCTACAAACTGACATCAGGAAGCTGGGCTGGCCACTTTTCTTTCCCAGGGAAAAGGGCCGGTCTTTGTCTCCAGGGGCTGTGGCCCTGAGTGGCCGGCTGCCTGCAAAATATCCGAACGGACGAGGATATGTCCCAGACCCAACCTGCCCCCACCTCAAACCTGTGCTGCCCTGAAAGTCCTAAGGGAACCCTACAAACTGACATCAGGAACCTGGGCTGGCCACTTTTCTTTCCCAGGGAAAAGGGCCGGTCTTTGTCTCCAGGGGCTGTGGCCCTGAGTGGCCGCCTGCCTGCAAAATATCCGAACGGACGAGGATATGTCCCAGACCCAACCTGCCCCCACCTCAAACCTGTGCTGCCCTGAAAGTCCTAAGGGAACCCTACAAACTGACATCAGGAACCTGGGCTGGCCACTTTTCTTTCCCAGGGAAAAGGGCCGGTCTTTGTCTCCAGGGGCTGTGGCCCTGAGTGGCCGGCTGCCTGCAAAATATCCGAACGGACGAGGATATGTCCCAGACCCAACCTGCCCCCACCTCAAACCTGTGCTGCCCTGAAAGTCCTAAGGGAACCCTACAAACTGACATCAGGAACCTGGGCTGGCCACTTTTCTTTCCCAGGGAAAAGGGCCGGCCTTTGTCTCCAGGGGCTGTGGCCGGCTGAGTGGCCCTGAGTGGCCGGCTGCCTGCAAAATATCCGAACGGACGAGGATATGTCCCAGACCCAACCTGCCCCCACCTCAAACCTGTGCTGCCCTGAAAGTCCTAAGGGAACCCTACAAACTGACATCAGGAACCTGGGCTGGCCACTTTTCTTTCCCAGGGAAAAGGGCCGGTCTTTGTCTCCAGGGGCTGTGGCCGGCTGAGTGGCCCTGAGTGGCCGGCTGCCTGCAAAATATCCGAACGGACGAGGATATGTCCCAGACCCAACCTGCCCCCACCTCAAACCTGTGCTGCCCTGAAAGTCCCAAGGGAACCCTACAAACTGACATCAGGAACCTGGGCTGGCCACTTTTCTTTCCCAGGGAAAAGGGCCGGTCTTTGTCTCCAGGGGCTGTGGCCCTGAGTGGCCGGCTGCCTGCAAAATATCCGAACGGACGAGGATATGTCCCAGACCCAACCTGCCCCCACCTCAAACCTGTGCTGCCCTGAAAGTCCTAAGGGAACCCTACAAACTGACATCAGGAACCTGGGCTGGCCACTTTTCTTTCCCAGGGAAAAGGGCCGGTCTTTGTCTCCAGGGGCTGTGGCCCTGAGTGGCCGGCTGCCTGCAAAATATCCGAACGGACGAGGATATGTCCCAGACCCAACCTGCCCCCACCTCAAACCTGTGCTGCCCTGAAAGTCCTAAGGGAACCCTACAAACTGACATCAGGAACCTGGGCTGGCCACTTTTCTTTCCCAGGGAAAAGGGCCGGTCTTTGTCTCCAGGGGCTGTGGCCCTGAGTGGCCGCCTGCCTGCAAAATATCCGAACGGACGAGGATATGTCCCAGACCCAACCTGCCCCCACCTCAAACCTGTGCTGCCCTGAAAGTCCTAAGGGAACCCTACAAACTGACATCAGGAACCTGGGCTGGCCACTTTTCTTTCCCAGGGAAAAGGGCCGGTCTTTGTCTCCAGGGGCTGTGGCCCTGAGTGGCCGGCTGCCTGCAAAATATCCGAACGGACGAGGATATGTCCCAGACCCAACCTGCCCCCACCTCAAACCTGTGCTGCCCTGACAGTCCCAAGGGAACCCTACAAACTGACATCAGGAACCTGGGCTGGCCACTTTTCTTTCCCAGGGAAAAGGGCCGGTCTTTGTCTCCAGGGGCTGTGGCCCTGAGTGGCCGGCTGCCTGCAAAATATCCGAACGGACGAGGATATGTCCCAGACCCAACCTGCCCCCACCTCAAACCTGTGCTGCCCTGAAAGTCCTAAGGGAACCCTACAAACTGACATCAGGAACCTGGGCTGGCCACTTGTCTTTCCCAGGGAAAAGGGCCGGTCTTTGTCTCCAGGGGCTGTGGCCCTGAGTGGCCGGCTGCCTGCAAAATATCCGAACGGACGAGGATATGTCCCAGACCCAACCTGCCCCCACCTCAAACCTGTGCTGCCCTGAAAGTCCTAAGGGAACCCTACAAACTGACATCAGGAACCTGGGCTGGCCACTTTTCTTTCCCAGGGAAAAGGGCCGGTCTTTGTCTCCAGGGGCTGTGGCCCTGAGTGGCCGGCTGCCTGCAAAATATCCGAACGGACGAGGATATGTCCCAGACCCAACCTGCCCCCACCTCAAACCTGTGCTGCCCTGAAAGTCCTAAGGGAACCCTACAAACTGACATCAGGAAGCTGGGCTGGCCACTTTTCTTTCCCAGGGAAAAGGGCCGGTCTTTGTCTCCAGGGGCTGTGGCCCTGAGTGGCCGGCTGCCTGCAAAATATCCGAACGGACGAGGATATGTCCCAGACCCAACCTGCCCCCACCTCAAACCTGTGCTGCCCTGAAAGTCCTAAGGGAACCCTACAAACTGACATCAGGAACCTGGGCTGGCCACTTTTCTTTCCCAGGGAAAAGGGCCGGTCTTTGTCTCCAGGGGCTGTGGCCGGCTGAGTGGCCCTGAGTGGCCGGCTGCCTGCAAAATATCCGAACGGACGAGGATATGTCCCAGACCAAACCTGCCCCCACCTCAAACCTGTGCTGCCCTGAAAGTCCCAAGGGAACCCTACAAACTGACATCAGGAACCTGGGCTGGCCACTTTTCTTTCCCAGGGAAAAGGGCCGGTCTTTGTCTCCAGGGGCTGTGGCCCTGAGTGGCCGGCTGCCTGCAAAATATCCGAACGGACGAGGATATGTCCCAGACCCAACCTGCCCCCACCTCAAACCTGTGCTGCCCTGAAAGTCCTAAGGGAACCCTACAAACTGACATCAGGAACCTGGGCTGGACACTTTTCTTTCCCAGGGAAAAGGGCCGGTCTTTGTCTCCAGGGGCTGTGGCCCTGAGTGGCCGGCTGCCTGCAAAATATCCGAACGGACGAGGATATGTCCCAGACCCAACCTGCCCCCACCTCAAACCTGTGCTGCCCTGAAAGTCCTAAGGGAACCCTACAAACTGACATCAGGAACCTGGGCTGGCCACTTTTCTTTCCCAGGGAAAAGGGCCGGTCTTTGTCTCCAGGGGCTGTGGCCCTGAGTGGCCGCCTGCCTGCAAAATATCCGAACGGACGAGGATATGTCCCAGACCCAACCTGCCCCCACCTCAAACCTGTGCTGCCCTGAAAGTCCTAAGGGAACCCTACAAACTGACATCAGGAAGCTGGGCTGGCCACTTTTCTTTCCCAGGGAAAAGGGCCGGTCTTTGTCTCCAGGGGCTGTGGCCCTGAGTGGCCGGCTGCCTGCAAAATATCCGAACGGACGAGGATATGTCCCAGACCCAACCTGCCCCCACCTCAAACCTGTGCTGCCCTGAAAGTCCTAAGGGAACCCTACAAACTGACATCAGGAAGCTGGGCTGGCCACTTTTCTTTCCCAGGGAAAAGGGCCGGTCTTTGTCTCCAGGGGCTGTGGCCCTGAGTGGCCGGCTGCCTGCAAAATATCCGAACGGACGAGGATATGTCCCAGACCCAACCTGCCCCCACCTCAAACCTGTGCTGCCCTGAAAGTCCTAAGGGAACCCTACAAACTGACATCAGGAACCTGGGCTGGCCACTTTTCTTTCCCAGGGAAAAGGGCCGGTCTTTGTCTCCAGGGGCTGTGGCCCTGAGTGGCCGGCTGCCTGCAAAATATCCGAACGGACGAGGATATGTCCCAGACCCAACCTGCCCCCACCTCAAACCTGTGCTGCCCTGAAAGTCCTAAGGGAACCCTACAAACTGACATCAGGAAGCTGGGCTGGCCACTTTTCTTTCCCAGGGAAAAGGGCCGGTCTTTGTCTCCAGGGGCTGTGGCCCTGAGTGGCCGGCTGCCTGCAAAATATCCGAACGGACGAGGATATGTCCCAGACCCAACCTGCCCCCACCTCAAACCTCTGCTGCCCTGAAAGTCCCAAGGGAACCCTACAAACTGACATCAGGAAGCTGGGCTGGCCACTTTTCTTTCCCAGGGAAAAGGGCCGGTCTTTGTCTCCAGGGGCTGTGGCCCTGAGTGGCCGGCTGCCTGCAAAATATCCGAACGGACGAGGATATGTCCCAGACCCAACCTGCCCCCACCTCAAACCTGTGCTGCCCTGACAGTCCTAAGGGAACCCTACAAACTGACATCAGGAACCTGAGCTGGCCACTTTTCTTTCCCAGGGAAAAGGGCCGGTCTTTGTCTCCAGGGGCTGTGGCCCTGAGTGGCCGGCTGCCTGCAAAATATCCGAACGGACGAGGATATGTCCCAGACCCAACCTGCCCCCACCTCAAACCTGTGCTGCCCTGAAAGTCCCAAGGGAACCCTACAAACTGACATCAGGAACCTGAGCTGGCCACTTTTCTTTCCCAGGGAAAAGGGCCGGTCTTTGTCTCCAGGGGCTGTGGCCCTGAGTGGCCGGCTGCCTGCAAAATATCCGAACGGACGAGGATATGTCCCAGACCCAACCTGCCCCCACCTCAAACCTGTGCTGCCCTGAAAGTCCTAAGGGAACCCTACAAACTGACATCAGGAAGCTGGGCTGGCCACTTTTCTTTCCCAGGGAAAAGGGCCGGTCTTTGTCTCCAGGGGCTGTGGCCCTGAGTGGCCGGCTGCCTGCAAAATATCCGAACGGACGAGGATATGTCCCAGACCCAACCTGCCCCCACCTCAAACCTGTGCTGCCCTGAAAGTCCTAAGGGAACCCTACAAACTGACATCAGGAAGCTGGGCTGGCCACTTTTCTTTCCCAGGGAAAAGGGCCGGTCTTTGTCTCCAGGGGCTGTGGCCCTGAGTGGCCGGCTGCCTGCAAAATATCCGAACGGACGAGGATATGTCCCAGACCCAACCTGCCCCCACCTCAAACCTGTGCTGCCCTGAAAGTCCTAAGGGAACCCTACAAACTGACATCAGGAACCTGGGCTGGCCACTTTTCTTTCCCAGGGAAAAGGGCCGGTCTTTGTCTCCAGGGGCTGTGGCCCTGAGTGGCCGGCTGCCTGCAAAATATCCGAACGGACGAGGATATGTCCCAGACCCAACCTGCCCCCACCTCAAACCTGTGCTGCCCTGAAAGTCCTAAGGGAACCCTACAAACTGACATCAGGAACCTGGGCTGGCCACTTTTCTTTCCCAGGGAAAAGGGCCGGTCTTTGTCTCCAGGGGCTGTGGCCCTGAGTGGCCGGCTGCCTGCAAAATATCCGAACGGACGAGGATATGTCCCAGACCCAACCTGCCCCCACCTCAAACCTGTGCTGCCCTGAAAGTCCTAAGGGAACCCTACAAACTGACATCAGGAACCTGGGCTGGACACTTTTCTTTCCCAGGGAAAAGGGCCGGTCTTTGTCTCCAGGGGCTGTGGCCCTGAGTGGCCGGCTGCCTGCAAAATATCCGAACGGACGAGGATATGTCCCAGACCCAACCTGCCCCCACCTCAAACCTGTGCTGCCCTGACAGTCCCAAGGGAACCCTACAAACTGACATCAGGAACCTGGGCTGGCCACTTTTCTTTCCCAGGGAAAAGGGCCGGTCTTTGTCTCCAGGGGCTGTGGCCCTGAGTGGCCGGCTGCCTGCAAAATATCCGAACGGACGAGGATATGTCCCAGACCCAACCTGCCCCCACCTCAAACCTGTGCTGCCCTGAAAGTCCTAAGGGAACCCTACAAACTGACATCAGGAAGCTGGGCTGGCCACTTTTCTTTCCCAGGGAAAAGGGCCGGTCTTTGTCTCCAGGGGCTGTGGCCCTGAGTGGCCCTGAGTTGCCAGCTGCCTGCAAAATATCCGAACGGACGAGGATATGTCCCAGACCCAACCTGCCCCCACCTCAAACCTGTGCTGCCCTGAAAGTCCTAAGGGAACCCTACAAACTGACATCAGGAAGCTGGGCTGGCCACTTTTCTTTCCCAGGGAAAAGGGCCGGTCTTTGTCTCCAGGGGCTGTGGCCCTGAGTGGCCGGCTGCCTGCAAAATATCCGAACGGACGAGGATATGTCCCAGACCCAACCTGCCCCCACCTCAAACCTGTGCTGCTCTGAAAGTCCTAAGGGAACCCTACAAACTGACATCAGGAACCTGGGCTGGACACTTTTCTTTCCCAGGGAAAAGGGCCGGTCTTTGTCTCCAGGGGCTGTGGCCCTGAGTGGCCGGCTGCCTGCAAAATATCCGAACGGACGAGGATATGTCCCAGACCAAACCTGCCCCCACCTCAAACCTGTGCTGCCCTGAAAGTCCTAAGGGAACCCTACAAACTGACATCAGGAACCTGGGCTGGCCACTTTTCTTTCCCAGGGAAAAGGGCCGGTCTTTGTCTCCAGGGGCTGTGGCCCTGAGTGGCCGGCTGCCTGCAAAATATCCGAACGGACGAGGATATGTCCCAGACCCAACCTGCCCCCACCTCAAACCTGTGCTGCCCTGAAAGTCCCAAGGGAACCCTACAAACTGACATCAGGAACCTGGGCTGGCCACTTTTCTTTCCCAGGGAAAAGGGCCGGTCTTTGTCTCCAGGGGCTGTGGCCCTGAGTGGCCGGCTGCCTGCAAAATATCCGAACGGACGAGGATATGTCCCAGACCCAACCTGCCCCCACCTCAAACCTGTGCTGCCCTGAAAGTCCTAAGGGAACCCTACAAACTGACATCAGGAACCTGGGCTGGCCACTTTTCTTTCCCAGGGAAAAGGGCCGGTCTTTGTCTCCAGGGGCTGTGGCCCTGAGTGGCCGGCTGCCTGCAAAATATCCGAACGGACGAGGATATGTCCCAGACCCAACCTGCCCCCACCTCAAACCTGTGCTGCCCTGAAAGTCCTAAGGGAACCCTACAAACTGACATCAGGAACCTGGGCTGGACACTTTTCTTTCCCAGGGAAAAGGGCCGGTCTTTGTCTCCAGGGGCTGTGGCCCTGAGTGGCCGGCTGCCTGCAAAATATCCGAACGGACGAGGATATGTCCCAGACCAAACCTGCCCCCACCTCAAACCTGTGCTGCCCTGAAAGTCCTAAGGGAACCCTACAAACTGACATCAGGAAGCTGGGCTGGCCACTTTTCTTTCCCAGGGAAAAGGGCCGGTCTTTGTCTCCAGGGGCTGTGGCCCTGAGTGGCCGGCTGCCTGCAAAATATCCGAACGGACGAGGATATGTCCCAGACCCAACCTGCCCCCACCTCAAACCTGTGCTGCCCTGAAAGTCCTAAGGGAACCCTACAAACTGACATCAGGAACCTGGGCTGGCCACTTTTCTTTCCCAGGGAAAAGGGCCGGTCTTTGTCTCCAGGGGCTGTGGCCGGCTGAGTGGCCCTGAGTGGCCGGCTGCCTGCAAAATATCCGAACGGACGAGGATATGTCCCAGACCCAACCTGCCCCCACCTCAAACCTGTGCTGCCCTGAAAGTCCCAAGGGAACCCTACAAACTGACATCAGGAACCTGGGCTGGCCACTTTTCTTTCCCAGGGAAAAGGGCCGGTCTTTGTCTCCAGGGGCTGTGGCCGGCTGAGTGGCCGGCTGCCTGCAAAATATCCGAACGGACGAGGATATGTCCCAGACCCAACCTGCCCCCACCTCAAACCTGTGCTGCCCTGAAAGTCCTAAGGGAACCCTACAAACTGACATCAGGAACCTGGGCTGGCCACTTTTCTTTCCCAGGGAAAAGGGCCGGTCTTTGTCTCCAGGGGCTGTGGCCCTGAGTGGCCGGCTGCCTGCAAAATATCCGAACGGACGAGGATATGTCCCAGACCAAACCTGCCCCCACCTCAAACCTGTGCTGCCCTGAAAGTCCTAAGGGAACCCTACAAACTGACATCAGGAAGCTGGGCTGGCCACTTTTCTTTCCCAGGGAAAAGGGCCGGTCTTTGTCTCCAGGGGCTGTGGCCCTGAGTGGCCGGCTGCCTGCAAAATATCCGAACGGACGAGGATATGTCCCAGACCCAACCTGCCCCCACCTCAAACCTGTGCTGCCCTGAAAGTCCTAAGGGAACCCTACAAACTGACATCAGGAACCTGGGCTGGACACTTTTCTTTCCCAGGGAAAAGGGCCGGTCTTTGTCTCCAGGGGCTGTGGCCGGCTGAGTGGCCCTGAGTGGCCGGCTGCCTGCAAAATATCCGAACGGACGAGGATATGTCCCAGACCAAACCTGCCCCCACCTCAAACCTGTGCTGCCCTGAAAGTCCTAAGGGAACCCTACAAACTGACATCAGGAACCTGGGCTGGCCACTTTTCTTTCCCAGGGAAAAGGGCCGGTCTTTGTCTCCAGGGGCTGTGGCCCTGAGTGGCCGGCTGCCTGCAAAATATCCGAACGGACGAGGATATGTCCCAGACCCAACCTGCCCCCACCTCAAACCTGTGCTGCCCTGAAAGTCCTAAGGGAACCCTACAAACTGACATCAGGAACCTGAGCTGGCCACTTTTCTTTCCCAGGGAAAAGGGCCGGTCTTTGTCTCCAGGGGCTGTGGCCCTGAGTGGCCGGCTGCCTGCAAAATATCCGAACGGACGAGGATATGTCCCAGACCCAACCTGCCCCCACCTCAAACCTGTGCTGCCCTGAAAGTCCTAAGGGAACCCTACAAACTGACATCAGGAACCTGGGCTGCCCACTTTTCTTTCCCAGGGAAAAGGGCCGGTCTTTGTCTCCAGGGGCTGTGGCCCTGAGTGGCCGCCTGCCTGCAAAATATCCGAACGGACGAGGATATGTCCCAGACCCAACCTGCCCCCACCTCAAACCTGTGCTGCCCTGAAAGTCCTAAGGGAACCCTACAAACTGACATCAGGAACCTGGGCTGGCCACTTTTCTTTCCCAGGGAAAAGGGCCGGTCTTTGTCTCCAGGGGCTGTGGCCCTGAGTGGCCGGCTGCCTGCAAAATATCCGAACGGACGAGGATATGTCCCAGACCCAACCTGCCCCCACCTCAAACCTGTGCTGCCCTGAAAGTCCTAAGGGAACCCTACAAACTGACATCAGGAACCTGGGCTGGCCACTTTTCTTTCCCAGGGAAAAGGGCCGGTCTTTGTCTCCAGGGGCTGTGGCCCTGAGTGGCCGGCTGCCTGCAAAATATCCGAACGGACGAGGATATGTCCCAGACCCAACCTGCCCCCACCTCAAACCTGTGCTGCCCTGAAAGTCCTAAGGGAACCCTACAAACTGACATCAGGAAGCTGGGCTGGCCACTTTTCTTTCCCAGGGAAAAGGGCCGGTCTTTGTCTCCAGGGGCTGTGGCCGGCTGAGTGGCCCTGAGTGGCCGGCTGCCTGCAAAATATCCGAACGGACGAGGATATGTCCCAGACCCAACCTGCCCCCACCTCAAACCTGTGCTGCCCTGAAAGTCCCAAGGGAACCCTACAAACTGACATCAGGAAGCTGGGCTGGCCACTTTTCTTTCCCAGGGAAAAGGGCCGGTCTTTGTCTCCAGGGGCTGTGGCCCTGAGTGGCCGCCTGCCTGCAAAATATCCGAACGGACGAGGATATGTCCCAGACCCAACCTGCCCCCACCTCAAACCTGTGCTGCCCTGAAAGTCCTAAGGGAACCCTACAAACTGACATCAGGAACCTGGGCTGGCCACTTTTCTTTCCCAGGGAAAAGGGCCGGTCTTTGTCTCCAGGGGCTGTGGCCCTGAGTGGCCGCCTGCCTGCAAAATATCCGAACGGACGAGGATATGTCCCAGACCCAACCTGCCCCCACCTCAAACCTGTGCTGCCCTGAAAGTCCTAAGGGAACCCTACAAACTGACATCAGGAACCTGGGCTGGCCACTTTTCTTTCCCAGGGAAAAGGGCCGGTCTTTGTCTCCAGGGGCTGTGGCCCTGAGTGGCCGGCTGCCTGCAAAATATCCGAACGGACGAGGATATGTCCCAGACCCAACCTGCCCCCACCTCAAACCTGTGCTGCCCTGACAGTCCCAAGGGAACCCTACAAACTGACATCAGGAACCTGGGCTGGCCACTTTTCTTTCCCAGGGAAAAGGGCCGGTCTTTGTCTCCAGGGGCTGTGGCCCTGAGTGGCCGGCTGCCTGCAAAATATCCGAACGGACGAGGATATGTCCCAGACCCAACCTGCCCCCACCTCAAACCTGTGCTGCCCTGAAAGTCCTAAGGGAACCCTACAAACTGACATCAGGAACCTGGGCTGGCCACTTTTCTTTCCCAGGGAAAAGGGCCGGTCTTTGTCTCCAGGGGCTGTGGCCCTGAGTGGCCGGCTGCCTGCAAAATATCCGAACGGACGAGGATATGTCCCAGACCCAACCTGCCCCCACCTCAAACCTGTGCTGCCCTGAAAGTCCTAAGGGAACCCTACAAACTGACATCAGGAACCTGGGCTGGCCACTTTTCTTTCCCAGGGAAAAGGGCCGGTCTTTGTCTCCAGGGGCTGTGGCCCTGAGTGGCCGGCTGCCTGCAAAATATCCGAACGGACGAGGATATGTCCCAGACCCAACCTGCCCCCACCTCAAACCTGTGCTGCCCTGAAAGTCCTAAGGGAACCCTACAAACTGACATCAGGAAGCTGGGCTGGCCACTTTTCTTTCCCAGGGAAAAGGGCCGGTCTTTGTCTCCAGGGGCTGTGGCCCTGAGTGGCCGGCTGCCTGCAAAATATCCGAACGGACGAGGATATGTCCCAGACCCAACCTGCCCCCACCTCAAACCTGTGCTGCCCTGAAAGTCCTAAGGGAACCCTACAAACTGACATCAGGAACCTGGGCTGGCCACTTTTCTTTCCCAGGGAAAAGGGCCGGTCTTTGTCTCCAGGGGCTGTGGCCCTGAGTGGCCGGCTGCCTGCAAAATATCCGAACGGACGAGGATATGTCCCAGACCCAACCTGCCCCCACCTCAAACCTGTGCTGCCCTGAAAGTCCTAAGGGAACCCTACAAACTGACATCAGGAACCTGAGCTGGCCACTTTTCTTTCCCAGGGAAAAGGGCCGGTCTTTGTCTCCAGGGGCTGTGGCCCTGAGTGGCCGGCTGCCTGCAAAATATCCGAACGGACGAGGATATGTCCCAGACCCAACCTGCCCCCACCTCAAACCTGTGCTGCCCTGAAAGTCCTAAGGGAACCCTACAAACTGACATCAGGAAGCTGGGCTGGCCACTTTTCTTTCCCAGGGAAAAGGGCCGGTCTTTGTCTCCAGGGGCTGTGGCCCTGAGTGGCCGGCTGCCTGCAAAATATCCGAACGGACGAGGATATGTCCCAGACCCAACCTGCCCCCACCTCAAACCTGTGCTGCCCTGAAAGTCCTAAGGGAACCCTACAAACTGACATCAGGAACCTGGGCTGGCCACTTTTCTTTCCCAGGGAAAAGGGCCGGTCTTTGTCTCCAGGGGCTGTGGCCCTGAGTGGCCGCCTGCCTGCAAAATATCCGAACGGACGAGGATATGTCCCAGACCCAACCTGCCCCCACCTCAAACCTGTGCTGCCCTGAAAGTCCTAAGGGAACCCTACAAACTGACATCAGGAACCTGAGCTGGCCACTTTTCTTTCCCAGGGAAAAGGGCCGGTCTTTGTCTCCAGGGGCTGTGGCCCTGAGTGGCCGGCTGCCTGCAAAATATCCGAACGGACGAGGATATGTCCCAGACCCAACCTGCCCCCACCTCAAACCTGTGCTGCCCTGAAAGTCCTAAGGGAACCCTACAAACTGACATCAGGAACCTGGGCTGGCCACTTTTCTTTCCCAGGGAAAAGGGCCGGCCTTTGTCTCCAGGGGCTGTGGCCGGCTGAGTGGCCCTGAGTGGCCGGCTGCCTGCAAAATATCCGAACGGACGAGGATATGTCCCAGACCCAACCTGCCCCCACCTCAAACCTGTGCTGCCCTGAAAGTCCTAAGGGAACCCTACAAACTGACATCAGGAAGCTGGGCTGGCCACTTTTCTTTCCCAGGGAAAAGGGCCGGTCTTTGTCTCCAGGGGCTGTGGCCGGCTGAGTGGCCCTGAGTGGCCGGCTGCCTGCAAAATATCCGAACGGACGAGGATATGTCCCAGACCCAACCTGCCCCCACCTCAAACCTGTGCTGCCCTGAAAGTCCCAAGGGAACCCTACAAACTGACATCAGGAACCTGGGCTGGCCACTTTTCTTTCCCAGGGAAAAGGGCCGGTCTTTGTCTCCAGGGGCTGTGGCCCTGAGTGGCCGGCTGCCTGCAAAATATCCGAACGGACGAGGATATGTCCCAGACCCAACCTGCCCCCACCTCAAACCTGTGCTGCCCTGAAAGTCCTAAGGGAACCCTACAAACTGACATCAGGAACCTGGGCTGGACACTTTTCTTTCCCAGGGAAAAGGGCCGGTCTTTGTCTCCAGGGGCTGTGGCCCTGAGTGGCCGGCTGCCTGCAAAATATCCGAACGGACGAGGATATGTCCCAGACCCAACCTGCCCCCACCTCAAACCTGTGCTGCCCTGAAAGTCCTAAGGGAACCCTACAAACTGACATCAGGAACCTGGGCTGGCCACTTTTCTTTCCCAGGGAAAAGGGCCGGTCTTTGTCTCCAGGGGCTGTGGCCCTGAGTGGCCGCCTGCCTGCAAAATATCCGAACGGACGAGGATATGTCCCAGACCCAACCTGCCCCCACCTCAAACCTGTGCTGCCCTGAAAGTCCTAAGGGAACCCTACAAACTGACATCAGGAACCTGGGCTGGCCACTTTTCTTTCCCAGGGAAAAGGGCCGGTCTTTGTCTCCAGGGGCTGTGGCCCTGAGTGGCCGGCTGCCTGCAAAATATCCGAACGGACGAGGATATGTCCCAGACCCAACCTGCCCCCACCTCAAACCTGTGCTGCCCTGACAGTCCCAAGGGAACCCTACAAACTGACATCAGGAAGCTGGGCTGGCCACTTTTCTTTCCCAGGGAAAAGGGCCGGTCTTTGTCTCCAGGGGCTGTGGCCCTGAGTGGCCGGCTGCCTGCAAAATATCCGAACGGACGAGGATATGTCCCAGACCCAACCTGCCCCCACCTCAAACCTGTGCTGCCCTGAAAGTCCTAAGGGAACCCTACAAACTGACATCAGGAACCTGGGCTGGCCACTTTTCTTTCCCAGGGAAAAGGGCCGGTCTTTGTCTCCAGGGGCTGTGGCCCTGAGTGGCCGGCTGCCTGCAAAATATCCGAACGGACGAGGATATGTCCCAGACCCAACCTGCCCCCACCTCAAACCTGTGCTGCCCTGAAAGTCCTAAGGGAACCCTACAAACTGACATCAGGAACCTGGGCTGGCCACTTTTCTTTCCCAGGGAAAAGGGCCGGTCTTTGTCTCCAGGGGCTGTGGCCCTGAGTGGCCGGCTGCCTGCAAAATATCCGAACGGACGAGGATATGTCCCAGACCCAACCTGCCCCCACCTCAAACCTGTGCTGCCCTGAAAGTCCTAAGGGAACCCTACAAACTGACATCAGGAAGCTGGGCTGGCCACTTTTCTTTCCCAGGGAAAAGGGCCGGTCTTTGTCTCCAGGGGCTGTGGCCCTGAGTGGCCGGCTGCCTGCAAAATATCCGAACGGACGAGGATATGTCCCAGACCCAACCTGCCCCCACCTCAAACCTGTGCTGCCCTGAAAGTCCTAAGGGAACCCTACAAACTGACATCAGGAACCTGGGCTGGCCACTTTTCTTTCCCAGGGAAAAGGGCCGGTCTTTGTCTCCAGGGGCTGTGGCCCTGAGTGGCCGGCTGCCTGCAAAATATCCGAACGGACGAGGATATGTCCCAGACCCAACCTGCCCCCACCTCAAACCTGTGCTGCCCTGAAAGTCCTAAGGGAACCCTACAAACTGACATCAGGAACCTGGGCTGGACACTTTTCTTTCCCAGGGAAAAGGGCCGGTCTTTGTCTCCAGGGGCTGTGGCCGGCTGAGTGGCCCTGAGTGGCCGGCTGCCTGCAAAATATCCGAACGGACGAGGATATGTCCCAGACCAAACCTGCCCCCACCTCAAACCTGTGCTGCCCTGAAAGTCCCAAGGGAACCCTACAAACTGACATCAGGAACCTGGGCTGGCCACTTTTCTTTCCCAGGGAAAAGGGCCGGTCTTTGTCTCCAGGGGCTGTGGCCCTGAGTGGCCGGCTGCCTGCAAAATATCCGAACGGACGAGGATATGTCCCAGACCCAACCTGCCCCCACCTCAAACCTGTGCTGCCCTGAAAGTCCTAAGGGAACCCTACAAACTGACATCAGGAACCTGGGCTGGACACTTTTCTTTCCCAGGGAAAAGGGCCGGTCTTTGTCTCCAGGGGCTGTGGCCCTGAGTGGCCGGCTGCCTGCAAAATATCCGAACGGACGAGGATATGTCCCAGACCCAACCTGCCCCCACCTCAAACCTGTGCTGCCCTGAAAGTCCTAAGGGAACCCTACAAACTGACATCAGGAACCTGGGCTGGCCACTTTTCTTTCCCAGGGAAAAGGGCCGGTCTTTGTCTCCAGGGGCTGTGGCCCTGAGTGGCCGCCTGCCTGCAAAATATCCGAACGGACGAGGATATGTCCCAGACCCAACCTGCCCCCACCTCAAACCTGTGCTGCCCTGAAAGTCCTAAGGGAACCCTACAAACTGACATCAGGAAGCTGGGCTGGCCACTTTTCTTTCCCAGGGAAAAGGGCCGGTCTTTGTCTCCAGGGGCTGTGGCCCTGAGTGGCCGGCTGCCTGCAAAATATCCGAACGGACGAGGATATGTCCCAGACCCAACCTGCCCCCACCTCAAACCTGTGCTGCCCTGAAAGTCCTAAGGGAACCCTACAAACTGACATCAGGAAGCTGGGCTGGCCACTTTTCTTTCCCAGGGAAAAGGGCCGGTCTTTGTCTCCAGGGGCTGTGGCCCTGAGTGGCCGGCTGCCTGCAAAATATCCGAACGGACGAGGATATGTCCCAGACCCAACCTGCCCCCACCTCAAACCTGTGCTGCCCTGAAAGTCCTAAGGGAACCCTACAAACTGACATCAGGAACCTGGGCTGGCCACTTTTCTTTCCCAGGGAAAAGGGCCGGTCTTTGTCTCCAGGGGCTGTGGCCCTGAGTGGCCGGCTGCCTGCAAAATATCCGAACGGACGAGGATATGTCCCAGACCCAACCTGCCCCCACCTCAAACCTGTGCTGCCCTGAAAGTCCTAAGGGAACCCTACAAACTGACATCAGGAAGCTGGGCTGGCCACTTTTCTTTCCCAGGGAAAAGGGCCGGTCTTTGTCTCCAGGGGCTGTGGCCCTGAGTGGCCGGCTGCCTGCAAAATATCCGAACGGACGAGGATATGTCCCAGACCCAACCTGCCCCCACCTCAAACCTCTGCTGCCCTGAAAGTCCCAAGGGAACCCTACAAACTGACATCAGGAACCTGGGCTGGCCACTTTTCTTTCCCAGGGAAAAGGGCCGGTCTTTGTCTCCAGGGGCTGTGGCCCTGAGTGGCCGGCTGCCTGCAAAATATCCGAACGGACGAGGATATGTCCCAGACCCAACCTGCCCCCACCTCAAACCTGTGCTGCCCTGACAGTCCTAAGGGAACCCTACAAACTGACATCAGGAACCTGAGCTGGCCACTTTTCTTTCCCAGGGAAAAGGGCCGGTCTTTGTCTCCAGGGGCTGTGGCCCTGAGTGGCCGGCTGCCTGCAAAATATCCGAACGGACGAGGATATGTCCCAGACCCAACCTGCCCCCACCTCAAACCTGTGCTGCCCTGAAAGTCCCAAGGGAACCCTACAAACTGACATCAGGAACCTGAGCTGGCCACTTTTCTTTCCCAGGGAAAAGGGCCGGTCTTTGTCTCCAGGGGCTGTGGCCCTGAGTGGCCGGCTGCCTGCAAAATATCCGAACGGACGAGGATATGTCCCAGACCCAACCTGCCCCCACCTCAAACCTGTGCTGCCCTGAAAGTCCTAAGGGAACCCTACAAACTGACATCAGGAAGCTGGGCTGGCCACTTTTCTTTCCCAGGGAAAAGGGCCGGTCTTTGTCTCCAGGGGCTGTGGCCCTGAGTGGCCGGCTGCCTGCAAAATATCCGAACGGACGAGGATATGTCCCAGACCCAACCTGCCCCCACCTCAAACCTGTGCTGCCCTGAAAGTCCTAAGGGAACCCTACAAACTGACATCAGGAAGCTGGGCTGGCCACTTTTCTTTCCCAGGGAAAAGGGCCGGTCTTTGTCTCCAGGGGCTGTGGCCCTGAGTGGCCGGCTGCCTGCAAAATATCCGAACGGACGAGGATATGTCCCAGACCCAACCTGCCCCCACCTCAAACCTGTGCTGCCCTGAAAGTCCTAAGGGAACCCTACAAACTGACATCAGGAACCTGGGCTGGCCACTTTTCTTTCCCAGGGAAAAGGGCCGGTCTTTGTCTCCAGGGGCTGTGGCCGGCTGAGTGGCCCTGAGTGGCCGGCTGCCTGCAAAATATCCGAACGGACGAGGATATGTCCCAGACCCAACCTGCCCCCACCTCAAACCTGTGCTGCCCTGAAAGTCCCAAGGGAACCCTACAAACTGACATCAGGAACCTGGGCTGGCCACTTTTCTTTCCCAGGGAAAAGGGCCGGTCTTTGTCTCCAGGGGCTGTGGCCCTGAGTGGCCGGCTGCCTGCAAAATATCCGAACGGACGAGGATATGTCCCAGACCCAACCTGCCCCCACCTCAAACCTGTGCTGCCCTGAAAGTCCTAAGGGAACCCTACAAACTGACATCAGGAACCTGGGCTGGCCACTTTTCTTTCCCAGGGAAAAGGGCCGGTCTTTGTCTCCAGGGGCTGTGGCCCTGAGTGGCCGGCTGCCTGCAAAATATCCGAACGGACGAGGATATGTCCCAGACCCAACCTGCCCCCACCTCAAACCTGTGCTTCCCTGACAGTCCCAAGGGAACCCTACAAACTGATATCAGGAACCCGGGCTGCTGAGTTTGTTTTCACCAGTAGATATCTTTCATTTTTGACCCGGTCCCAGCACTCCTCCTGGGGCCTCACTCCCCGAGTGTTTTTTTGCCTCTTCCATTTCCAAACACCGCAGTATTTCTCTGAGACCCCATCTACCACTCGCAAGTACTCAGGGTTTTTTTTTTTTTTGTGCCAAATGCCTCTTGGAAAATGACAGTATGAAACTTGGCTCTTGGTTTTTTCTGTGCTGGATTTCTCCTGTAGAAAGCTGCCAGCATGTAGCCCTTACCACAACCACTTCGCTGGGCCCAGAAATCACAGCCTTCAGACCAGCAGTGTAGGACCCTGCCCACTGCCCCTCCACTGGCACCTTTCCAAAGCCTTCCGCTACATTCCAGTAATACTCCGCATTTCCAGCGGGCAGCCTGTCTGACCCTCATCCTGACCCTAAAAGTGTGCTAAGGAATTCTAAAATAGCCCTTAGGAAGGTGTAACAATACCCTAAAAGACACCAGAAAAGTCCTAAAAAGCCTTCCAAAATCCCCTAAATATTCCTAATAGTCCTGCAAAAAAAACTCAAGGAAACCTGCTCAGCCTCCAAACCCTGCCTGTTGCTCTCTAGCCCACAGATGTCATCCCTACCTTTTTGCAGTGGGTCCTGTTGTGCTCTGAGGGTTCTGTCGTTGTCCTGGTGTGAGGGTCGCTGCCTTGTCCCAGCGGGAGGGTTCCGGTGTGGTCTCGCTGTTTGGGTTGCTGTGTGGTGCTGCTGCTGTCAGGGGTGAAAAGGGAAAAGGCTGTTGTTAGGGGGGCTGCTTAGGCTGAGGTTAGGGCTGGGCTCAGGGGTGGTGCACCTGTACCCTAACTTGCCTCCTAAGCTGTACCCTGTAGCCCTCATCTCCACTGCACTGCCCAGCCCTCAAACCCTCGCCCTTTACCCCTCAAGCCCTCCCTCTGCCCCCCAGCCCTCAGGCTCTGTGTGTCACCCTCCAGCCCCCCCTTTGCCCCTCAGCTCCTGTGGGTCACCCTTAATCCCTCTCCTTTGCCCCTCAGCCCCCAGCTTCTCTGTGTCACCCTCCAGCTGCCCCTGACCCCCTCAGCATCTCTCTGTGTCACCCACTGTCCCCTCTCCCTGTCCCTCCCTCAGCTCCCAGCCTCTGTCACCCTCAAGCCCCTCAAGCTGCCCCTCAGCCTCTATGTGCCGTGCCATGAAAAGACCCTAAAAACATAAAAATTCCCTAAAAAACCCTCATCTTCAAAATGTCCTAAGAGCCCCACAGAAACACAAAAATAGCCTCAGAATACCCTTAAAATACAAGTAAAATACCCTACTTTTAAAAAAACCCTAAAACACCCTTAAAAATCCCTAAAGAACCTTTTAAAAAGCACTAAATATTCCTAAAAGAGCTCTAATAATACCCCAAAAATCCTTAAAATGCCCTGATAAGACCCTAAACAGACCTAAAAGCTTCCTCAATAAACCTAAAAATACCCTAGTCCTAAGAGTCCTCCACATACCCCCAATAGTCCTAAAAAAGCCCTAAATATTTTTAAATAGTCCTAGGAAAGCACCCCCCCCCCCCAAAAAAAAAAAAAAAAAAAAAAAAAAAAAAAACCTATAAGTTCTAATTAGTACTAAGAAAGCCCTTAAAATACCCTAAAAAAATCTTTTAAAAGCCCTGAAAAAGCCCTAAAAGTATCCTAAATATTCCCAGAAAAATCCTAAAAAGCACCTGCAAAAAAAAAAAGCCCCTAAAATATCCTTTAAAAGCCCTAAAAAAACCCTAAAAAAGTGCTCAGTCCCCAAGCTCTACCGGTCACTCTCTAGCCAGCAAACATCATCCCCGCCTTTTAATTAGGGTCACTGCCTGCAGCTGCTGGCAGGGTTCTGGGGCTGTCCCAGCATTAGGCTCGCTGCCTGCAGCTGCTGTTGGGGAAAACTGGTGTTCTAGGGGTGCTGTTTAGGGTGAGCTTAGGGTTGGGCTGAGGGCTGCTGCTGTACCCTAACCCTTCCTGGTACCCTGTGTCCTGTCCTTCCTACCCCTAACCCTCAGTGTCAGCTCTCCACCTGTCAAGTCCCCCCCTCTTTGCCCCTCAGCCCACAATGTCTGTGTGTCACCCCAAGCCCCCGACACTGTCCTGTGGCCCCCTAACCTCCACCGTGCACACTCCACCTGGGTAGGGGTGGTTTTAAAAGTGAGGTTAAGGGTGGTGTGAGGGCTGATAAACCTGACACATCAGACACCCCCCACTTTGTCCCTCAAGGCAGCCCCTGCCACTCAGCCTCCTTGTGTCACCCTCAAGTTCCCACCGCAGCCTCTCAGCGTCTCTGTGCCACCCTGGAGCCCCCCTTTTTACTCCTAAAGACCCCTTCTGCCTCTCAGCTGCCCCCACGTTCTGTGTCACCTCCAGCCCCCTCCCCTCAGCCCCAGGTGCCTTTGTGACACAGCACAGCACACAGATGTGGTCCCTGCCTGTTTTATTTGGGTGTTGTCCTGCTGTGAGGGCCGCACTATCCCCACGAGTCCAGGCTCCCAAGTGCTGCTGCAGGGAGTCGCAGGTGGGCAGTGGGGAGTAAAGGGGTGGAGAAGGGGCCGGCTGGGGAGGGGTGAAGGGAGGAGAGAGGGTGGGGAAGGGGCGGGCTGGAAGTACAGGTAGTGGTGAGGGGTGGAGACGGGGACACAGCAGAACAGGGCTGAGGGGAGGAGGGGAGGGGGCACCCCATACATCCCAGACCAAAGCTACAGCACAATACAATTCGGAATGCAGGGGCAATGCCGAACACCTGCTGAAAACTGACATCAGGAACCTGGGCTGGACACTTTTCTTTCCCAGAGAAAATAGACAGATATTGTCTCTAGGGGCCTGTGGCTCTGAGTGGCCGACCACCTCCAAAAACTCCAAACAATCAAGGATATGTCCCAGACCCAACCTGCCCCCACCTCAAACCTGTGCTGCCCTGACAGTCCTAAGGGAACCCTACAAACTGACATCAGGAACCTGGGCTGGCCACTTGTCTTTCCCAGGGAAAAGGGCCGGTCTTTGTCTCCAGGGGCTGTGGCCCTGAGTGGCTGCCAGGGTGTCAATTTTTTTTAAGTAATACTTTAAAATTTCTTTTTTTTTTTTTTTACTCCCAGAGAGCCTGAAAGTTTTTACTGCTGCTTTTTTTTGAAGCTAGAAAGGAAAATAAAGTTAGGAACACATACAGAGAATGAAATAAGGGGGTAAAAATGTTACAGCTACAATTTGGGTAAAAAAGAAATATGAAGAGTGGCAAACAGTAAAAAAAGAAAAGGGTTAGAGTGAAAAAAGGAGAGTGAGAGTGCAAAAAAGGAAGAAAAAGAGGTAAATCTCAAGAAAAAGAAATAAAGAGTAAAGTATAAACTACTGAGAGAAAAATAATAGTTAGAAATAGGGCAAGAGAGAAGCAGAAAGAAAAATAGAGGGAAATACTGAAGCAGAGAGAGAGATAGAAACAGTGAGAAATAGAAACAGAGTTAGGGACAGAATTGAAGTTAGCAATAAAAAAGTAAGGTGACAAGCACAGGAAGAAATATAGTGGAAAAAAAAAAAAAGACTAAAGCACACCAAAAAAAGACAGGAGCCAAAGCTGGAGGGGGAGGGAGCAGGGGGCATCATTGTTAGGGTTGATTCAACTTTACTGAATGCATTTCTTTTATTGAGTCTTCAGCAAAACACATGGAAACAATGCATACAAATGCAAGTACAGACACAATCCCTAGACACACTGCTAGAATTCCAACTTACATACAGAGCAATACATGGAAATGCAGCAGCAAATGGAAATCCAGAACAATACAGGACAATAGAAACCAAACACATATTAACACAATACAATCTTTTTTCTATTTTCATTACAATTTGTTTTTTTGTTAGAGGAAACTCAGAACAAAAATAGCACACAGAAAACACCACTCATCCACCATGACCACCTCCTTCACATTAGGCACAAACTCACCATTGCTGTCATCTCAACTGCTCCATTACACCCCTTCAATCATTGTTCCTCGGGTACATGGTCC